>NC_133654.1:166632926-166825749 GCF_009905375.1 Apium graveolens | reverse complement strand
CTCTTACAAACTTCTATTCTCTCAGCTTATTCAATCTTAATGGCACCAAAAAGACAAAGAATGAAATTAGCAGCAGCACCACTGATTCTTCAAGTGCTAGGGGTGTAAGGCCGGGTTTTGCAACTCCCTAGGTTGAGGAAGAGTATACGAGGCTACTTTCGAAGCCTATAGTAAATGAGCGTGGTTTCTGCCATCAGGGAAAGATGGTAAGTTGTTGGAGAGATCTTCAAGATAGGCCGGGTTACTTTTTGTGAGACACCCTTGCTGTGCACTGAGTGTGGAATGGGAAGATGCCGAAGGAGTTTAACTTGGATTTAATTATTGCTACCATGTTTTTCGTAAGACTCATTGGAAGTTCAGAAGGGCACGAACGAGTATGCCACTTTCCCTGAATCGTGCATGAACAGGTTTGCACATCCATGGAATTCTTTTATTTGTTCTAATATCATGCCATCTTCTCATGTACGATGTTATTGTGGAGCATGCACATTTGTTTGGGGTTCTTCAGGGAGACTATGTGGATCTTGGATGGTGATTCATCAGGGTATTCTGAGGTTCTTGCGAGGGAGTACTACGGGTTCGATACCCTATGCGTCCATCATGACGAAGCTGTGTGTGGCGGTTGGTGTTCATTGGCCCGTACATGAGCAGCTGCAGCTCCCGAGTGCTCCGATTGATAGATTTGATGTTGTTGAGTATGCAGGAGTGGTATGGTGGTAAGCCCGATCCTAAGGGGCTGGGATATTTTTATGACCATCTATCAGTGGAAGGCCAGCTCCTTAGGCATATGCTGGTGGCACGACGCAGGCGAGTAGCAGCTTGGAGAGCTGAGTTGGGTGAGGAGGCCGGTCCTTTGGGATTGCAGCAGCAGGAAGCACAGGGCAGTGTTGGATGAGTTCAACATAGTATAGGCTCTTGTTGAGGAGGATGGATGCGATGCATAACATCCATAGTCACTTTGCACAGTACCTTATCTGGGGACTGCATCAGAGCCACAGGAGTTTACATCCAGTGGCCAGTATTTGGTGAGGATTCTGTATATCTGCCTCCAGACACTCCTGACACTCCGCCCCTGTGGTGATGACCCTGATTCTGAGTAGGTATGCCTGAATTCTTGCTATTACCTTCACTGAGGACAGTGAATATTTTAAGTTTGGGGTAGTAGTTAGGGATTATGTGTTTTGTGTGAGTCGCATATAGTTTGCATATTCATGCTAGTTTAGTTCATATAGTTGCATATTTTTCATGTGGTAATTTTTTATTTTTGGATGATAGTTTGATCATAAGTTTCATGCATTTGTATTATAACATGATCCCTTAGATGATTTTTTCCGATTGACTAGTAATATCGATGCTAGTGTAGTGATGTCGTGCTTAGTGATGTTAAGTCTTATCGAGTTGATTTGCATGCTATAGACAATTATATTCACTAATCTTATAGGTTACTTGAGTGGTAAATCATTGTCATGGTTTATTTGTTTGTCAAGGTTTAATCACTTGTGTTTTATTTAGAATTTAGATATTCTCTTAATGATAAAATAACATGGATATTTAAAAAATTGAAGAAATTTGGATTTCATTGCTAGTTGTTGTGGCTAAGTGTCAAATGGCTAGTAGCTGGCTCATTTTATATGAGTAGTCTAGGTTGAACAAGATGGAGCAAAACGCACTCGTTCATATTTATGTGAAAAGAAAAAAAGAAAAGAAAAAAGAGAGAAAAAATATGTGTTTGTGCATAATTGATCATGAGTGGGCTCTTTAATACTCGAGTTATTAGGTTCTTAGGGGACTTTGTGCCTAGTGACCTAAGGCTCTTTATAGTCTGGGATCCACTAACCTAACGCTCACTACATGGGTATTATTGTATAAGTCTTTTGTGGACCTCACTTTGCACGGTCAAATATGCATATTTGTGTTGGTTATGTGTTGAGAATAAAAGCATGAATCCATGTATAACTCCGATATTAGAATTGAAGTGTTATAAGTTATTTTGAGTTTAGCTTTTATACTATTTAAACCTTGTGATTGCCTTGGTGAGTAGTGAGTCATGATTATTGATCTAGTTGTGATAGTATATATGTAAGCATTTGCACAAACGCACGTTACCTGCTTTAAGTTGATTAGTGGGATTTGATTGATCTTTGTGCGAATAAAGCATTTGTGGAGATGTTGCTTGTTGATTGGTTTAGTTATTCTATGGGGATCGTTACATTCATATAGTTTGCATTCATGCATTTTTATTTCTTGTTCTTTGAGTCTGTTTATGCTTGAGGACAAACATCGGTTCAAGTTTGGGGGTGTTGTAAGTGGCATTTATGTCCACTTAGAATGCTCTATAAAGGCTTGAATTGGTGTTTTGCACTCAAGTTATTTGTGTTTTTGATGTGTTTTGTAGTGTTTTTGCATTTCAGGCTATATCAGGAACTCAGGTGAATTGGCATTGATTGATGCTAATTTGGTGTTAGGAATGTGTCAAGAAGATTGCTCATGAAAAGACCAACTCAAAACAGCAAGAAAAGCAGAACTTAGGATTTTCTCCATAGAGTCAGCGTGCCCGCGCTGTAGTAGCGTGCGGCCGTGCCAGGATTACAAAAGTGCAGCGCGGCCGCGCGCTTCACCAGAGCTTAAGGAGAAGGCGTAAGAAGACCGTAAAGCACAATTCAACCAAGGCGAAGAGGATCTAGTTTATTCTTGTGATTCTTTGTTTTAAGTTGTAACTTTGGATGCTAGTTTTCTTGCTTGTGAACCTATACTCTTGTTTCGTACTTGGTTTTATTATTTATTAGTATAAACTACGTTTATTATACCATGCTTTCTTCGGAACTCACGTTGATGATGAGTCCGATTATGGGCTAATCATTATTCTGGGGTTACAACGGATTTACTTATGGATTTCTATAGTTAATTTGTTTTAATATCTTGGTGTGTGATTGATTGATATCCTAGTATTGGTTGTGCTTATTCGTCTTATGTGTTAGCTAACATATAAGATAGCGTGTTAATCTCTATTGAAGCGAAAGTGAATATAGAGGTTTAGAACTTGCCATGCTAGGAGAGGTTCATGTATAATTGTTATGCATGATTCATAGGTAGTTTTTACCATCTTACCTGTCCTATATAATCACAATAGATAACATGCGCATTAAACCTTTATGTTGTCAAATTCTATAGACATATAGGGTCTCAACATAATTGGTGTCTATTCAGCTTTTATCTCTTTGTGGATGTCTGGTAGTAGAGTATTCGTGCAACGAAAGTTGGTGTTTACTAGTGTCTTGTTATCTGATTAGTTGTCATCACCATCACTGCTAAGTTTAAAAACAATGACTTTGAATAGTAATGAAGTTAGAATCCCATGTTTGTCTCATATAGTTAATTCAATCACTTTTATCTTAGTTAATTGCATGTTAGTTTAATCTTAGTTATAAACATCTCAACTTGTTATTGTCTTAGCATTGAGCGATAGCAATACCATTGTTGTATAAGTGCATAACCTTAAGTTAACTAAAAAGAGTCTCTATAGGTACGAATCTGATTTATATCTTATACTACTTGCGAACGGGTATACTTGCGTGTAATTTTAGCGCGTGTTTTCGCCCTACCACTGACTTGTTTTGGATTTTGGCTCCTCATGAGTTTCAAAGATGGAGAATCAGGAATTGATGTGTTTATCATGTCCACATCCAGTGAGTTTGTGGGAGAATATGTGTGTGAGGTGTTTCAATTGTGAGAGATTTTGGCAGTGACTCCACATTTATTGGAGCCACATCACCTGACTTTGTGATGGTGTAGTACTGAGTCTTGGACTGCAGTTGGCACTATGTCTGTGCCCTGTGACTCCCCCATAGGTTTAGATTTATTCTTTCTTATATAAGTTTGAGGTTGGTCAGTGTCCCTTCCCCTTTTATCTTGTGCTCTTGGTTGAGAGCTTGTTTCAATAGTCACATCCCTTTGGGAGGATGCAACTAGCAATGAGCTTGTTTCCTTATTAAGCACTACAGCCTATTGGGAGATTGTAATGTGGCTGGCTTGGGTCACACTTACCTCACTCTCCTTATTCGTATGGTTTCTTTGATGTTCACCATGTCCCTCACCTGTCTCACCACCTTTTACACTCCCTTCTTGTGTTTTGGTAGTTTTTAAAACTAGTTTCTTTTTAGAGGAACTAGAGCGGGGTTTCTTTGACTTGATTTTTAAAATTTTGGATTTTTTGGCTTGGGTAGACATCTGTTTGGTCACTGTCACAGATGCCTTAGCCACAATAGTTTGCAAAGAAACTTGAGGTTAGGAAACATTTAGAGATAGAAACATTTACTTCACCTACCTGAGGTGCCTCCATGATTGGCAAATAGTTACGAGGTACCTCATTGTGGAGATTGTTCTTGTTAAGATCAGCAAGTACCCTCTTTTCTTGGACCTAACAATCAAGCTTATTTATTGGGTTCTCAATTAAGAGGTCCTTAGACACATGATTTTCTAGCATCATAATAAACCTAGCATAGTATATGTTCTTAGACCTCTTCTTAATGTCTCCTAACTTATACCCTAGTTCATACATGACAGAACCACTGAAACTGAAGTACTTACCACTCAAAAGAATGTAAAGCATGTTAACCATAAAGTAACTAACTGCATCAAAATTGCTATTCTTTCCTGAAAATACTTTAATAAAAGTCACAGGGAAAGCTCCATTCTTTTTTAAGGCCCATTCTCCTAACCTGACCTAATTTGGCAAGATTTAGAGAATAACCCATAGACACAAGCATGGTGCTCACATATGTGTCTGTGTGTGGAACAAGTGTGTTGTTTACAGGTAAATGAAAGCATGCTTGAATTTCATCACAGTTAGTACAATAGTCATTACCTTTGAGAGAGAAGGCAATGGTCTTATCTTTAAAGTTGAACACTGTAGTAGTCCAAATCTCCTCCACAACTTCACAGTAAATAACTGGAGATTCAAGCATCGCATAGCTTAGTTTACAACTTCGAATGAAGTCCATCATCTTTTGATAGTCCTCAGAAGCAGCAATATCTTTGTTCACCAGTGCTATGAAGTTGTTCTTTCCATAAACAAATCCAGACTGGGACATAATTTGACTACAGGTGTCATTGTTGTGATTGAGAGTAGTTGCAGAGAAAAGGGGTTTTGCTTTGGAGATGAAGAGAGTAAATGCTTTGATAAAGATAAAAGTAAAATGATTAAAGTAATTCAACGAATATAGATTAAACAGATCTTCGTCGAGATAAAAAGTACCCAGAAAAATATTTGATTTTCAATAGACAATTAAATTCAACGGATATTCATTTTCAACGGATAATGAAGATTCGTCGAGATATAAATTTTGACTTAGCCAAAATTTCATCTTTTTAGGGAAAATTAAATTATTTCCGGCTGCATTACAAATTGCTTAGACATCAAAACAATTTAGGAATAATTAAGCATACCCAACTCACTTACCAACTTAGTGAAAGTTGATTCATCAAGTAGCTTAGTAAAGATGTCTGTAAGTTGCTTCTTACTTGGAACAAAATAAAGTTCCACTGTATAATTCATGACATGTTCTCGAATGAAGTGGTACTTGATGTCAATGTGCTTGGTCCTTGAATGTTGCACAGATTTTGAGTAATAGCAATGGCACTTGTGTTATCACTGAAAATTGGGATCTTGTCTACATGTAGACCATAGTCCCATAGTTGATTTTTCATCCATAAAATCTGTGCACAACAACTACCAGCAACAATGTATTCAGCCTCAACTATAGAAGTAGAGACTGAATTTTGTTTCTTACTAAACCAAGACACTAGCTAGTTTCCTAGAAATTGACAGGTTCATGTTGTACTTTTTCTATCAATTTTACAACCTGCATAATCTGCATATGAATAACCAATTAG
Organism: Apium graveolens; assembly: GCF_009905375.1. Classification (NCBI taxonomy): domain Eukaryota; kingdom Viridiplantae; phylum Streptophyta; class Magnoliopsida; order Apiales; family Apiaceae; genus Apium; species Apium graveolens. Next base: position 166,819,857 of record NC_133654.1, on the reverse strand, counting down.
ATCAAAAGTAGAATCTCTAGGATACCAAATGCCAAGTTGTTATGGATAAAAAACTAAGGTTATTATTTGCTGTATTTATTACTAAGATTCGGGAGCTCAAGGCCTTTAATGGCTGCTCTCGTGTTTCGTAGCTTAATTCTGCCTTTACGAGATGCCTACGTATCTATGTGAATTAGAGAATCAAGCCAAAAATGTAGTTCTGATTTGTGGGGCGAGACCCCTTATATAGATGTTGAGAGTCCTTGAATTGGACTTGGTATAGGAGACTTGGTGGGCAAGTCTCATAATTAGAATGGACTTTAGAAAACTGATTCCTTATCCTTTTAGGTCCCCTTGAGGCCAATCTACAAGGATTTATATCCCCACTAGGACTTATCTTAATAGCTGTTTTCCTCCTTTATTTATTAATTACGAAATTTAAATAATCAAGGCTTTTGGGCCTTCTTTGTTCCATCAGGCCTGATCTGGTCCATCAGGCCTGATCATGTATTGACCTTCTTGGTCTGAATGTCATACATCTTCTTATTGGGCCTAGCAGCCCTACACCTTGCAATATTTAATTATATAATCAGGATTTATTTATCCCTATCATAAGTTTTGGTGTTCCTTTGAGATATATGAAAATTCTCTTAATATCTATTAAATGAGATTCTCTAGGATCAGCTTAAAATCTAGCATAAAGATAAGTAGCAAACATTATATCTGGCCTACTAGCTGTTAAATATAAAAGTGAGCTAACCATGCCCTCATAGCTTGAAATGTCCACAGACTTTTCAGTAGTGTTCAATTCAATTTAGTGGCAGTGGCCATGTGAGTTTTTGCAGATGTGCAATCCATTAAGTCAAACTTCTTTAAAAGATCATAAATATATTTGGTTTGATCAATGAATATTCCATCACTAACTTACTTGACTTGTAAACCAAGAAAGTAAGTTAGTTCTCCCATCATGCTCATTTCACATTTACTTTGCATCAATTTGGCAAACATTTTGCAAAGTTTCTCATCTGTAGAGCCAAATATAAATATCTACATAAATCTGAACAAGTATACTAGAGCCATTAATATTTTTAAAGAAGAGAGTTTTGTCAACAGTACCTCTTGTAAAATAATTTTCTAAAAAAAACTTTGACAAAGTGTCATACCAGGCTCTAGGAGCTTGCTTCAAACCATAAAGTGCTTTCAAAAGGTAGTAGACATAATCTTCTCAAAAAGGAAAGCCAAGAACCTAAGAGAATCCAGAGCCAATTCCGCCAATTGAATTTCTACGTCACGCGATATGGCTTTTTGGGGCTTTTCGCGATGCCGGGATAATTGGGCGCAAGGAGCTGCTGGAATGAATGAATGTCGAAATCCAATATTTCAAGCAATGCCCTGGGAACGCCTGGAGACGACGGGAGTTGATCTCGGTCTAATATGTCCACCCCCTCCGCTCCGAAGAAAGAGATTCATGAAAGTCCGTTGCGACGGGGACACACTGAACGAAGATACACACGTAGTTAATTTCATTAAAGATTTATCAATAGATGGTTGGGAACCACCTAAGAATGTTGCAGTCCAAATAGCAACGGCTTTTAAAGCTTGTGCAAGGATCTATATGTATCGGGGCATAAGGGTCTGCGGTGATTATTAATATGCTTTTCCAGCCCATATCTTCCCACCTCCGGTCACATGAGCTTTCGAGAGCGTGAAACCAGTGGGTTCGTTGTAACACCCCCAAATCCGGGGTCGGAGATCCGGGTTGTCACGAGTTCCATTTCCCTTAAAAACACCCAATCTTAATAAATAATCAACTACTCTGTACTGTGACCCCACCATTAAACACACACACCACAAGTTATAGCCTCAGAGATGAATATCCAAAAATAATCACAAGTCGTTTTATTCCACAATTATATGCCAATACACCTTAAACAAGTTCTGAATAAATTTACATTTCTGTTGCCATTATTATAATTCATAAATATACATAATCTGATACATCAAAGTTGAAAGCCTAGCCTATTGGTAGTTCCTACCTCAGCTACAGCGACATCAACGCCTATAGGAAACTGCGAACATTTCCTATCCGCTCGCGAATTGGGAGCTTGGTCCTGTTCATCTTGTCTATCTGATGTTGTGTGATGAAAGAAGAAAGCAAGGGTGAGCAGCAAGCCCACCAAAATAATATGTATAATGATTAACAATATATGAGCCTTCTCATAGTACTCATGAAAGTCTTGGTCAAAAGAAATGAACCAAGTTGATATCTTAATGCGATGAAGTCGCAAAATATTCAGTATATATATATACTATATACTTTTCAAAATATGGGAAGTCCTCTTCCATGCATAATACACACAGAGTTCCAGTGTATAACTGTATAAAAATATCGTTGCAAGGTGATCTCATATATCTAACCTTGTCTCAACGTTTTTCTGAAAATCTTTGTCATGCATAAGATAATCATTTACTAGATATAAGTTTAAAAGATGAAGTTACAAGATACTCCAATATACTTATATCTTTTCCAAATACTACTTGAACTACCACCGTTCAAGTTATAATTAGTTCAAAAGTTCATCACATAGATGAGACTACAAGATAATACTTGAATAGATTCAACCTTTAAAATATCATCAAAATAAAATGAAGTTATGAGATACTTCATTTGATGTAAACATCATTTTGAAAACTTGACCTCTGCCAACACTCAACAATCGCCCAACCGTAGCCTTTCTATCGAAGTGCTCTGGGTAGTGTTGCAGAAATTATCCAATTGGATGATGAACTCATTACGGGAGTTTGCCGCGCCAGGAAGACCACTTACGATGATCAGTCGTAGTAGTACAACCCCACCATTTTCTACATGTAGAGGAGAACCTGTCGGATTTACTTGTCAACCGAACACTGAACTCCTAAGGAATGGACCGCCTTAGCGGAACTTCCAGGCCATTTGGGCCAATATAATAAGGCTGGGCCGGCGCTACTCGGCCACTTACGCCACTCCTAGTTCAGATGAAATCCATGACTCTGAAACGTAAAGCTTGTCCCCACTTTCCCCAAGTAGAAACTTGTTGATACGGCTCCACCAAGAAGTCGTATCTAGTTGGAAAGGAAAACTCACCGATATTTCCCAGGCGATGCCTGTTAATGGATTAACTTGTTCCAAGAATTTACTTCCCGAGTGTTGGGTAAGTAATCAATTCATTTATCAAAACAGCAACCTTGTTGCGAATATAAAATACACCACAGAGCCGGATCCCTCAGGTTTTGAGCGAGTATTTAAATCCCCTTAAAAAGGAAGATCTTAAATATAAAAATGAGTTTTGGGATCCGCTCTAACTTTTAAAAATCATTTTGAAGACTCGAAAACACTTTATAGAGTGTTTGGAGTAAAGCTGATTTAATGAAGTAAATCAGTCCCCAGAATATTTAGAAAATGACTGAATATTATTATTTAAATAATATTCCCATAAAGAATAATCTTTATAAAAATAATTGAAGTAGAAGTTTTAAAACTTATACTTGAAACGAATATTAAATAACCAAAGATATACTTATATGAAAGTACTATCTTTATTTGAATAATCGAAAATAAGTTTGATTATTTACACCTTATTCTTTAATAAAATAAAGAATATATCTCAGCAAATAATCGGAGTCATAGATCCTCAAATGAATATTCAAAAATATTCATTAAATAATATAAACTGAGTCATAAGCCCTCGAATGAATATTCAAATAATATTCAGATAATAAAATAAAAGGAGTCATACATCCTCAATTGAATATTCAAATAATATTCAATAAATAATATAAAGGAGTCATAAGTCCTCGAATGAATATTCAAGATAATATTCATTAATAAAATAAAGTTATCGAATAAACTTTATTCGATTAATAGATTTTGAAAACTATAACCATACATATATATAAATATATATATAAAATCTACTCGGGATCCTCGACTCCCGGTTTTAGAAAATGTTTTCACCTTTGGGTCCCTCTACTATGGGTATATGCAAATTACTGCTATTCTCTAGCATAGGTATTATCAACTGAACCAACAGATATATATGGCAAGAATACGAAACAGGCATGCATATATATACCATATCAGCATGCTTCAATATATCGCAACATTTGCTAATTAACCAACATGCATCTATCACAAGATAATGCATAAACATATATACATCACAACAACAGTATAACGGGTAGAAAACTTGCCTGAGCGACTTGGGGTGATAAAAGGCTCGGGACGAGTCTGGTAACCTATAAACAACAAGTAAGTTGGAATTAAACCAAAGTCACTTGTAAATCTATACTTTAACTAACTTAGACTCTAACGCTTGTTTTGCGCTCACTGATTCGCTTAAGTCACTCGGGTACCCTCGGCTCCACCATTTTTAATAATTTAACCTTTACGAGTTTTAAAGCGATTCCTTCGCGAGTGTCTTACCAACTGCCTAACACTCTTACCATAATTGTTTCATACATTAATTAACCCTTTTTGGTCTTTAACCTATGTTTCAAAGTAAGGCGAGGGGAAATGATTCGTTCGCGAAACGCCGTTACTTGAAACGGTCGTTTCTCCTAAACCGTACATCGGAATCAAACGAACTACATATCAAAACGAAGCTCGTAACATGAACTATCTAAACATGGCAATGGTAATAATCTAGCAGGGAGTTCTCGGGTCCAAATGTTATGAACAAAAGCAGTCTAAAGTAAATCGGACATTACGACCGCTATGTTTACGCGATTACCAATGTTTAAACTACTCCAATTAACCACCAACCAACTCATAACCATCAATACAACAAAACTTCACCGAAACCATACCACATCAGTCCATAATCTCCAAGGTTTTCAACTCAAACAACCACAATCAAGTCCTATGAACTATAATCAAGCTTCAATTACCAAAACACTTCCAAATCAAACCAAACTACTAATAATCACAATCCATGCTTCTCATTTCACAAAACCAACCATTAAACTTACTAACAAATAAAGTAAAGGCTAGGGTTTGAAGTTTATACCTTCCTTGGGAGGTGTTAAGTTGCTAGGAAGCCTTAGGGAGCCTCCTACAAGCTTGATCTTTCCAAAGAAATCAAGAACACAAAGTTAGGCTTTGAAGTTTCTAAAAGTCTGATTTAAAGAACTGTAAAAATGAGGGTCTTACCATGATTATTTGGACAAGACTTGTGAACAAGAGTTGTAGGCCATCTCAATACCTTTCCAATGAGCTATAGCACACAATATTTGAGTGAGAAATGAAGGAGATACAACAGTTTTAGTGTGCTGGTTCTGTTTTGGCCGAGAGCATGAAGAACAATGCCTTGGTTTCTTTTTGATTTTGATGAAAAATGATTTGCTTGGCTTGGTTGGTTTGATTTTTGTGTTTGTTTTAGTAAATTACCTAGTTGCCCTTGATTTTGTGTGGTTAAAAAGCCACCACATCTCCTTCCTTCCCATGTCATGCTTGTGTCATCCTCATGATGTCATCCTCCCCTCCTTGTCCTCTTCTCATTGGTTGGGTGACATCATCCTCTCTAATCCCTTTGATTAACTTCCTAATTGTTTGCCTAATGACCGCTGATCTGTTATACTGTTCGCTTAACTTTCGTTTTCGTTTATCGTTTGAGGGATCATACCCGGGATCTAATTACTTAGGTTCCCTTAACCTTTCTCAATACATTATATTCCTTTTTATGATCCTCTATTATAATCCTTTAATTTAAATCCTTTTATCCTGCTACCTTATACTCAATTCTTTCCGTATCTATTGGATTTCCGGGAAAAATCAAAGTGTTCGGATTTGGATTCTGACGATCTTTACATACACTTATATCCCATATAAAGTACTAATAAAATCTCAGAATATCCATATCAGAACCCCTACATAGTGTGGCATGAAAAGTTTTCTCATTCAGCAAAAACACTATTCATAAGGGTTTCAAAATTTCCCAAAAATTGGGGTTATTACAGTCTCCCCTCCTTAAAAGGATTCCGTCCCGGAATCAGATAGAAAATGAATTGGGATACTTTCTTAGCATTACACTTTCTAACTCTCAAATAAATTTTCCCACATTGTGGTTCTTCCATCAAACTCTGAATAGTTTGATAAGCCTTCTCCTAAGCACTTGTTCCCTTTTCACTCTACAACCCTTCCTGGTTGCTCCATATAGGTTACGTCGGGTTGCATATCTATGCGCTCATATGCCCCTATTTATCTGGCATCTGAATTACACTTCCTTAACACTGATACGTGAGACACGTTACGACCTGCTACATGTTCGGGGTTAGGGCTAGCTCCTATGCTATCCTCCCAATACGTCTTAATATATCCAAGGGTCCAACAATTCGTGGACTTAGCTTTATTTCTTTCCGAACCTCATCCTTCCTTTCCAAGGAAATACCTATAACAACACTAGGTCCCCTATTTCATACTCTTTTTCCTTTCGTGTCAAATCAACATACTTATCATGTCCATCTTGGGCTACTACCAGCCGTCCTCTGATTAGATCTATCATATCCTTGGCCCTTTGGACCACTGCTGGTCCGAGCATCTTGCGCTCTACAACTTCATCCTAACATAAGAGAGATCGACATTGTCTTCCCTCAAGGATCTCATAAGGCGATATCTCAATACTGACATATGATCTATTGTCGTAAGAAAACTCAATCCGTGTTAAGTGATCATTCCAATTTCTTTCAAGTCTATTGCACAGACTCTCATTATAGCTTTTAGCATTAGAGCTTTTGCTTCTCAATACCCATTCTTTTCCAGTTCGTAATCGCTACTACCTTCCGTTCCTAATATTATACTGGTTATACTTTTGCTCGTTAGCGTTCTATGACCTTTTAATAACCACGTCAACCTTAGTATCACGAATGTGTTTCCATTCCGAATACCACCAAAATTTTACTACTCCTTTTTCAGCTGTTTCTATTATCAAAAGCTTAATCCTTCATATAGAAGTAAAAGAATTTATTGAGAGATCACTATGATCATGAACACTTGTTATATCGCATAGTTAGTACAGAAGGTGGCCAGCCTTTAGTACTTGACAAGCAATTAAACAATAGGTGGTATCCTACTAGGCTTCTATCACACAGATAGATAGTCATTCGGCAATACCTCCCCTTCTGGAAGGGTTGTTCTTCTCAGCTTATACAAAATGAAAAGAAGAGAAACGAACGAATTGAAGAGAATTGTATATATGAAAAAAAATTATACTGCCACAAAATATCTGGCTTGGAACCTACCTCTGAACTATAGAGGTTTATCATAGAAGAACAAAACATATATGTATTTATATCAACATCAAGTATTATAGCATCGCATTTCACGTGCCTAAATATTTTTGCTATTTCGTCCATCATTCTATGGACCCATGCTCTTCCTCGAGCTTATACTCAATCACCTTTGAAACTCCCTCGACATCGAAAATCGAATCTGGAATCTCATTTTATACATCATCGATACTAGAATTCTGTGCTTGCACCGCAACCTTCCTCGTATAGTAATACGACTCTCTATTGATAAGAGGAAATAAATATTCAATAGGTAGATACTCTACTTAATTAGTCTATCAATGATAACTTATACACTACCACTACCCGATTAGTGGTACTCAATCTCAACACCCATTCCAGTACAACTCTCACGGTTGTAATCAGCTCATTACTCGCAGAATCATTACTGCATTACTATGGTCCACCACTGGCCCACTGTCATCATTCACTTTCCATGAAAACTTAATATCTAACCATACGGAGTCCATACATGACGTATCGATTCATTCTAAGGAGGTAACATAATCACCATTCCTGATTCATGAAGAACACTCCTGATCCTGACATACATACATGACATGAAGCAGATAAAATTGCAGAAGAGTTTCAATCAAAGCAACGGTAGCAGGTTAATACCATTCTAAACTATATGCCTTAAATAGAAGACTTACTCAAAGGTTCGTCTAGTCCTTTTTGAAACATGGTCCTGGCTTATCTCAAGATAGTATCTTCTGAGATAGATAGCCCGCTCATGGCGATTACACGAATTAAACCTTTACCAACTACTATTACGGTTGGGTATTGCACAGTCATCAGAAGGAATGTCAATCTTCCAAACCATAATACAACCTGCATAGCTTTAACCATCATCACTGTATTCCTTTGGCACAAGCGCCTATAATTATCCTCTTACCTTTAAAGTGTCGGCCACCTCTTTGGCCTTTCCTGATAGTAAAATTTCCTTACAGTCAATGTCATTTTAACCACCTCCAAATAAATTTTCTAACTTATTTCAATCACAGCTTATGTGAAGATGTTTTCCTTAAAATCTGATGAGTAAAAAAAAATTTATCATTTTTCCATAAGTTATTGCCTCAGTCTTTAGCGGTTAATCACTATCATGACTGACTCTCAATCATAATTAGAACATCTTTTATCTTAAGTCCTAATTGCCCTGAACAATTTCGAGCATTACTGGTTCGATCCATACTTTCTCGTGGTTTAACACGTGCCCCACTTGGCAACATTATAATTACGTCATATTTCCTTTATCAACATTTCTATTCTTGAGAATTTTGAATATTACCTTTCTCCTTGTAAAACCTCTAAGGTTATCCTTGATTCGTTCCTCCTGTATTCCCTAGATACAGGGCATATCAAAATACCATTTACTAATACTAAAACCATTGTCTATATACTTCTGAAAAATTTCTCCACTGATTCTTAAAGGTTGTTGTTACCTTAACCCTTTCCAAATCATACTGTCAAAACTCATACTGTCCCTATTAAGGGTGAAATGCCAACCTTTATGCATTCCCCTAGGATTCATTTTAAGCTATCAATGTTCTATCCTTAATTCCACCTTTAAAAGGTACCTGCATCCTTCCATGGATAAATCAAGTCATATATCCTTGATAGATTATCTTATTCATCATTCCCACCTCGATAGTCTATACCTAACTTCATAATAGCATCCTTATTCAAATTGAGGTCAATCCATATGGCCTCCAAAAGATAACAATGGTCATCCGCTTTTCTTTCCTGATTTGGTAATGATAACATGGATGTTCTGGAAGATATTGGTCATGTTCAATGTGAACTTCTTCTTAATAATTCCTTATTTACTTTTGTTGTTTATCTCAACAGTCACCTCAATGTTGGGATATCTTTCATACCTGGCGTCTCCCTTTCTGGGTATCAAGCCACCGGTCTTACACTTCACATTCTTGAAGGTCACTTCCTCCATCCAATTTTCCTACTTTCTTACCTTCTTGTATTTTTAGTCTATCCGCGTCTTATTATTTATCCTTCGAACTATCTAAAGGTTTCCTTGAATCCTCCCAACTTAAATGGGATAAAATGTACATAACTCGTATGCCTTCAACCATCAAATTTAACTCATGGTGAATCACCCTCATACCAATGATTACATACTTTTCTATTTCTATTGCTACGAGTCTTTAGGGTTTCCTCATACCCAACTTCCTTATCATTCCTCAAACTCTATTGCCTTTATATTCCTTTCCACTTCAGTTTCTTTTTATTTTCCTTTCTCTTATCATTATTTCATGAACCAACACAACATAAGCATTGATTTCAAATATCCCGTCATTCTGGATTCGTGTCCTCAGAACGAATCTTGATAACCTTTACAACTTAGATTCATAATTCATCATACTCATCCGCCTTTGTTCTGGCTCTAAAGCTTTTACACTATCTCCATAACCTTGGGAATTACTTTCCCGAAAACAATTGACTGAACTTTAATCAGTTTATTCTAACCTCTGGCTCCGTGCCTTTCTTGGTCTTTCACCAGCGGGTGGCCCCTCTCTTAGGAGGGTAAGTGACAAAAATAGTCTTTTGTGATTCGTCCATCATTTAGAATCTCAAGTGATTCCTATATTTTCTTTAGCCAAGCTCTTGCCTCGACTTGGTCAGCTTGTTCCTTGGAACTCTAAGAGCTTAGCGACTTAAAGGTCCTGAAAGAATTTCTCACCGCATTGTTTCCTCAGGGTGGTGGTTGGGGATAATAGTCTAAGTTCTGTCTAAAAAGGTCCATAAATATTGCCCAATAGGAGTACCATCCTGATTCTCCCTATCTTGTTCAACTTCTGTTTTCTCAGTATGAAATGTTCCCATCTTCTCCCATAATCGGGGTTATCTTATACGTTAAAAATCCTTGTTTTCCACTTCATTATGTTATGGGTTCCTTCTATCTTGATGTCGACCTCCCTAACTATCACGTTCAGGGTTTGCTCTAATTCTTATTCCTCAAACTAGCTTTCATCTAAGATCTCATCTTTAAGCTCTTGAACATTTGGAACCCAAATTCTGTAGGAATACCTCATTATTCCCTTATCATCTTTCTCGGTATTAATCTTTTATCTAATTGTTGGCTCTCTGCCTTCATTCATCACTTTTTCTTGCACAATATGTTCTTTTCCGATAATTCGAACTGTATTGCAATCTCAAACAGCTTTTCGGTACCGGCTCTGGTTACCTTCACTTTTATTTCCATTTTCTCAAAATCTCTTATAAACTCTCCCAAAGACATTATCATCTTGAGTCTCTCCTTTTTACTAAGGGCATCAGCCACCACATTGGCTTTCCCCGAATGATAAAGAATCTCCCAATCATAATTCTTGATTAGCTCTAACCACCTCATTTGGCGCATGTTGAGCTCTTTCTGCGTGAAAATGTACTAGAGCACTTATGGCTTAGGTAAATCTCGCACTTCTCTCCATACAAGTAGTGCCTCCAATCTTTAGGGCAAAACTATTGCCACGAGCCCAAGCTCATGGGTGGGGATATCGAATTTTATATTCCCTTAATTGTCTTGATGCGTACGCGAGTACCTTGTTATGCTGTATAAGAGCACCCTAATTACTTATTCGAAGCGTCAATACAATTAACAAAATCTCTTTTTTCCATCCGGCAATGCCAACATAGGGGCCATCACCAATCTTTGCTTCAGTTCTTGAAAGCTTTTCTTGCATTTCTCTGTCCATTCAAAGTATTCAGTCTTACGAGTAAGCTGCGTTAAAGGGCTACTATCTTTACAAACTTGAACGAACCTCCGGTAGTGACCGGCCAATCCTACCTCTGGTAGTCGACCTAACCATGGTCATCAATTCATCAGTGGTCCTTTATCCAATCTTGTCAGGATCCTCCATGGGATCCTCCTCAGCAACTATCCCTTCTAGGACAACATCCTCAACCGCTACATTCTCAATATCAACATCATCCGGTCCTGCATTAGGACACTCTATCGGATCCACAATCCGATCTCCAATTAGTAATAAACATCATCGCGTTGTTGCTCCTCAACCTCAGGGTTCGGAGTCCCGCTACCATCTACGATAATGAACAACGCTTCTATCACGATATTTATAAGGGTTCCCATAAGGGTTTTAACTGTCAGTACTACGTTAGGTAGCCCGACTATGAACTTGGCAAGAGTTCTTATTATCTTAGTGAACTTATTATCTTAACGTCACATCATCTCTAAGGTTTATAACGCTTCACTCTGATACCACTTCCCTAACACCCCCAAATCCGGGGTCGGAGATCCGGGTTGTCACGAGTTCCATTTCCCTTAAAAACACCCAATCTTAATAAATAATCAACTACTCTGTACTGTGACCCCACCATTAAACACACACACCACAAGTTATAGCCTCAGAGATGAATATCCAAAAATAATCACAAGTCGTTTTATTCCACAATTATATGCCAATACACCTTAAACAAGTTTCTGAATAAATTTACATTTCTTTGCCATTATTACAATTCATAAATATACATAATCTGATACATCAAAAGTTGAAAGCCTAGCCTATTGGTAGTTCCTACCTCAGCTACAGCGACATCAACGCCTATAGGAAACTGCGGAACGTTTCCTATCCGCTCGCGAATTGGGAGATTGGTCCTGTTCATCTTGTCTATCTGATGTTGTGTGATGAAAGAAGAAAGCAAGGGTGAGCAGCAAGCCCACCAAAATAATATGTATAATGATTAACAATATATGAGCCTTCTCATAGTACTCATGAAAGTCTTGGTCAAAAGAAATGAACCAAGTTGATATCTTAATGCGATGAAGTCACAAAATATTCAGTATATATATATATACTTATACACTTTTCAAAATATGGGAAGTCCTCTTCCATGCATAATACAAACAGAGTTCCAGTGTATAACTGTATAAAAATATCGTTGCAAGGTGATCTCATATATCTAACCTTGTCTCAACGTTTTTCTGAAAATCTTTGTCATGCATAAGATAATCATTTACTAGATATAAGTTTAAAAGATGAAGTTACAAGATACTCCAATATACTTATATCTTTTCCAAATACTACTTGAACTACCACCGTTCAAGTTATAATTAGTTCAAAAGTTCATCACATAGATGAGACTACAAGATAATACTTGAATAGATTCAACCTTTAAAATATCATCAAAATAAAATGAAGTTATGAGATACTTCATTTGATGTAAACATCATTTTGAAAACTTGACTCTGCCAACACTCAACAATCGCCCAACCGTAGCCTTTCTATCGAAGTGCTCTGGGTAGTGTTGCAGAAATTATCCAATTGGATGATGAACTCATTACGGGAGTTTGCCGCGCCAGGAAGACCACTTACGATGATCAGTCGTAGTAGTACAACCCCACCATTTTCTACATGTAGAGGAGAACCTGTCGGATTTACTTGTCAACCGAACACTGAACTCCTAAGGAATGGACCGCCTTAGCGGAACTTCCAGGCCATTTGGGCCAATATAATAAGGCTGGGCCGGCGCTACTCGGCCACTTACGCCACTCCTAGTTCAGATGAAATCCATGACTCTGAAACGTAAAGCTTGTCCCCACTTTCCCCAAGTAGAAACTTGTTGATACGGCTCCACCAAGAAGTCGTATCTAGTTGGAAAGGAAAACTCACCGATATTTTCCAGGCGATGCCTGTTAATGGATTAACTTGTTCCAAGAATTTTACTTCCCGAGTGTTGGGTAAGTAATCAATTCATTTATCAAAACAGCAACCTTGTTGCGAATATAAAATACACCACAGAGCCGGATCCCTCAGGTTTTGAGCGAGTATTTAAATCCCCTTAAAAAGGAAGATCTTAAATATAAAAATGAGTTTTGGGATCCGCTCTAACTTTTAAAAATCATTTTGAAGACTCGAAAACACTTTATAGAGTGTTTGGAGTAAAGCTGATTTAATGAAGTAAATCAGTCCCCAGAATATTTAGAAAATGACTGAATATTATTATTTAAATAATATTCCCATAAAGAATAATCTTTATAAAAATAATTGAAGTAGAAGTTTTAAAACTTATACTTGAAACGAATATTAAATAACCAAAGATATACTTATATGAAAGTACTATCTTTATTTGAATAATCGAAAATAAGTTTGATTATTTACACCTTATTCTTTAATAAAATAAAGAATATATCTCAGCAAATAATCGGAGTCATGGATCCTCAAATGAATATTCAAAAATATTCATTAAATAATATAAACTGAGTCATAAGCCCTCGAATGAATATTCAAATAATATTCAGATAATAAAATAAAAGGAGTCATACATCCTCAATTGAATATTCAAATAATATTCAATAAATAATATAAAGGAGTCATAAGTCCTCGAATGAATATTCAAGATAATATTCATTAATAAATTAAAGTTATCGAATAAACTTTATTCGATTAATAGTTTTGAAAACTATAACCATACATATATATAAATATATATATATATATAAAATCTACTCGGGATCCTCGACTCCCGGTTTTAGAAAATGTTTTCACCTTTGGGTCCCTCTACTATGGGTATATGCAAATTACTGCTATTCTCTAGCATAGGTATTATCAACTGAACCAACAGATATATATGGCAAGAATACGAAACAGGCATGCATATATATACCATATCAGCATGCTTCAATATATCGCAACATTTGCTAATTAACCAACATGCATCTATCACAAGATAATGCATATACATATATACATCACAACAACAGTATAACGGGTAGAAAACTTGCCTGAGCGACTTGGGGTGATAAAAGGCTCGGGACGAGTCTGGTAACCTATAAACAACAAGTAAGTTGGAATTAAACCAAAGTCACTTGTAAATCTATACTTTAACTAACTTAGACTCTAACGCTTGTTTTGCGCTCACTGATTCGCTTAAGTCACTCGGGTACCCTCGGCTCCACCATTTTTAATAATTTAACCTTTACGAGTTTTAAAGCGATTCCTTCGCGAGTGTCTTATCAACTGCCTAACACTCTTACCATAATTGTTTCATACATTAATTAACCCTTTTTGGTCTTTAACCTATGTTTCAAAGTAAGGCGAGGGGAAATGATTCGTTCGCGAAACGCCGTTACTTGAAACGGTCGTTTCTCCTAAACCGTACATCGGAATCAAACGAACTACATATCAAAACGAAGCTCGTAACATGAACTATCTAAACATGGCAATGGTCATAATCTAGCAGGGAGTTCTCGGGTCCAAATGTTATGAACAAAAGCAGTCTAAAGTAAATCGGACATTACAACCGCTATGTTTACGCGATTACCAATGTTTAAACTACTCCAATTAACCACCAACCAACTCATAACCATCAATACAACAAAATTTCACCGAAACCATACCACATCAGTCCATAATCTCCAAGGTTTTCAACTCAAACAACCACAATCAAGACCTATGAACTATAATCAAGCTTCAATTACCAAAACACTTCCAAATCAAACCAAACTACTAATAATCACAATCCATGCTTCTCATTTCACAAAACCAACCATTAAACTTACTAACAAATAAATTAAAGGCTAGGGTTTGAAGTTTATACCTTCCTTGGGAGGTGTTAAGTTGCTAGGAAGCCTTAGGGAGCCTCCTACAAGCTTGATCTTTCCAAAGAAATCAAGAACACAAAGTTAGGCTTTGAAGTTTCTAAAAGTCCGATTTAAAGAACTGTAAAAATGAGGGTCTTACCATGCTTATTTGGACAAGACTTGTGAACAAGAGTTGTAGGCCATCTCAATACCTTTCCAATGAGCTATAGCACACAATATTTGAGTGAGAAATGAAGGAGATACAGCAGTTTTAGTGTGCTGGTTCTGTTTTGGCCGAGAGCATGAAGAACAATGCCTTGGTTTCTTTTTGATTTTGATGAAAAATGATTTGCTTGGCTTGGTTGGTTTGATTTTTGTGTTTGTTTTAGTAAATTACCTAGTTGCCCTTGATTTTGTGTGGTTAAAAAGCCACCACATCTCCTTCCTTCCCATGTCATGCTTGTGTCATCCTCATGATGTCATCCTCCCCTCCTTGTCCTCTTCTCATTGGTTGGGTGACATCATCCTCTCTAATCCCTTTGATTAACTTCCTAATTGTTTGCCTAATGACCGCTGATCTGTTATACTGTTCGCTTAACTTTCGTTTTCGTTTATCGTTTGAGGGATCATACCCGGGATCTTATTACTTAGGTTCCCTTAACCTTTCTCAATACATTATATTCCTTTTTATGATCCTCTATTATAATCCTTTAATTTAAATCCTTTTATCCTGCTACCTTATACTCAATTCTTTCCGTATCTATTGGATTTCCGGGAAAAATCAAAGTGTTCGGATTTGGATTCTGACGATCTTTACATACACTTATATCCCATATAAAGTACTAATAAAATCTCAGAATATCCATATCAGAACCCCTACATAGTGTGGCATGAAAAGTTTTCTCATTCAGCAAAAACACTATTCATAAGGGTTTCAAAATTTCCCAAAAATTGGGGTTATTACACCACATATCTTCAGATTGCAGAAAAGGGAAAAGTGACAAAGGAAAGGCTCTTGTCATAAAGAAGAAAAGCTGGTCAGATGCTTCAGATTCTGAGGATGAGGAAAACTATGCCTTGATGGCAAATGCTGATAGCAGTTATGATACTGCTGACTTAAAGGTACCTCAAACTACTTATGCCTTTCATATTGATGATATTACTGAGTTGAGAAGATATCTTAAAACCATGTTCGTTAGTTATAAAGATCAAACTTTAACATGTGAAAGATTAACTTCTGAAAATCTTGCTTATAAAAACAGGAATGATTATTTAGAAAAAGAGTTAGTCATGTTCCATCAAACTCAGAAAGATAGAGATGATGCCTTTTATGTTAGGGATGAAGTGTTAAAAATGTATGAATCTCTAAAAACTGAGTTAGAAAAGGAAAGAGAGATTATCAGGACTTGGACAAACTTTGGTAAAGCAACTCAGGATATTCTTAGTAGTGGAAACTGGAAAGAGGGCTTAGGTTATGGAGATGGTAAGAACAGTAAGGGAACTGTAGAAACTGAGCCTATAGTTGTTAAACAAAAACCAAAGGTAAATCCTGTTAAGTTTGTAACTGCAAAGTCTGATATTGATAAATCAGAAGTTAAGCCTGACAAACCTAAACAGGATAAGCCAACCGAAGTTAACATAGGCTTAATGACTAAGAAGCAGTGTTATGGATTAAAAACTAATATATATAATCGCTGTATTTATTACTAAGGAACGTGAGCTTCGAGGCTCGATTTGACTGCTCTTGTGTTTCGTGACTCAATCTGCCTTAACAAGATGCCTACGTACCTTGCTGATTGCCAAGGATCAAGTCAAAAAACGTAGTTCTGATTTGTGGGGTGAGGCCCCTTATATAGATGCTGGTGGTCCTTGAATTGGACTTGATATAGGAGACTTGGTGGGCAAGTCTCATAATTAGAATGGACTTTGGAGTCCTAAATAGTAGGAAACTGATTCCTTATCATTTCAGGTCCCTTTGAGGCTAATCTACAAGGATTTATATCCTTATCGGGACTCTTCTCAATAGATGATTTTTCCCTTATTAATTAATTATGAAATTAATTAATATTCAGAGTTTTTGGGCCTTCTTTGTTCCATCAGGCCTGATCTGGTCCATTGGGCCTGATCAATGTGTCGACCATTTTGGTCTGAATGTCATACATCTTCTTATTGGGCCTTGCAGCCCAAACCATTTATAATTACTGTAATATTTAATTATGTAATCATGATTTATTTATCCCTATCATTTTCCCCCCAACTTTTGGGAAACCATGTAATATTTCGTGAAAGTTAAGTTCATTTATTCCCTTACAGGGTATCGTTTTGCGTAAACTGTGGAGCGACCTACACGTTTACAATAATTTGCCTTGTACGCGGCTCCAGGGTTTGTTAAAAACTTCCCTCCTTATTTCCTTACCTTCTCCCTATTTTTAGGAATTTTCTGGTATTTTTTCAGGAATTTTCCCTTTTTCTGGGTTTTTTCCAAATTTTCTGCAATTTTCCACAAAGTTTTTTAAATTTCCAGCCCTTTTTCGACCAGGATCCTAGTCGAAACTTCGACCTGGATCCTAGTCGAATTTTTGGGTCAGCCTTGCATTCCTGATCGAAGGACTTCGACTAGGATCCACG
This sequence comes from Apium graveolens, assembly GCF_009905375.1. NCBI lineage: Eukaryota > Viridiplantae > Streptophyta > Magnoliopsida > Apiales > Apiaceae > Apium > Apium graveolens. Next base: position 166,802,372 of record NC_133654.1, on the reverse strand, counting down.
ACCTGGAATTCGACCAGGATCCTAGTCGAACCTTCGACCTGGATCTAGGTCAAAAATTTGTCCTCATTGTGATTCCTGGTCGTAAGGTTTCGACTAGGATTCACGACCTGGATTTCGACCAGGATCCTAGTCGAACCTTCGACCTGGATCTAGGTCGACAATTCTGTGCTTATTTGCTTCCTGGTCGTTAGATTTCGACTAGGATTCACGACCTGGGCTTCGACCAGGATCCTAGTCGATTCTTCGACCTGGATTTAAGTCCAGGTTTCTGTACCCCATACTTGAAAAATGTTTTGATTGATTCGACCTCATTCCTGGTCCATGTTTCGACCTCAATCCAGTTATGTTTGCCCGTAATTTTTGGGTGTCTGTTCGAAGGATTTTGAGCAGAATTTACGACCTGAAATTCGACCTAAATTCTGGTCTTTTATAGCCGTTATTTTCGGGTGCCTGCTCGAAAGATTTTGAGCAAGATTCACGACTTGACATTCGACCTAAATCCTGGTCTTTTAGGACTTCCATCTAATCCATTTTTGATTGGGCCTCAGTTTGGGACTAGCCTTCTTTATTGGACCTTACATCTTTTACGGCATTGTATTTTTCCAAATCCTAATTGGATTTGGGCCTTCTTAGTTCTTACTGGGCTTCTCCCAAATCCTAATTTGATTTGGGCCTTTTAATTCTTACTGGACTTCTCCCAAATCCTAATTTGATTTGGGCCTTTTAATTCTTATTGGGCCTCTCGGATTTGGGTCTTTCAACTCTTACTGGGCCTCTTATTGATCTGGGCTTAATATACCAAAATACCCTGTTTAGAATTCTCTAGAATTCCTTGGAATATTCTGGAACGTTCCTTTTTCTGGGCTTTTTTCTTCGGGCCTCTATCCTTACTGGGCTTTTGTCCCTTCAACTTCACTTTTCCTCCTATATAAAGGAGTGAGGAGAGTCTACTGCTCATCACTTTCTCATTTCTAAATTCTTCTTCTTTCTTCTCCTGCTAAGAATCTTAGAGCAATAACAGTAAGTCGGAGTATCAAAGCCTTTTTAGGAGCATTTCTTCAGGTAAAATTTCTCCCTTTACTCCTTGTGCTTATTTTTGCATAGTGTGCGTTTTTTAAAATTATCTCTTTATGTGCCCTTTTTTCAAATGGCTGATAAGAAAATGACTCGTTTGGCCAAGATGAACGTGGCTAGAAAGTCCAATCAATTCCCTATTCGATCAAGGTACACTTCCTTGATTGACATGATCAACACCCGAGGGGACGAGTACCCGTCTGATGCGCATCTAGACGCGCACGACCATATTAGTGCCTTGCGGGATCCAAAAGAGCTGGAAAAGTTGAGCAGCTGTTTCAAAATCAAGGAACCTTTCAAACTGGTTCTTGCAGGTCCGGCCGATAGGGCCTGCCAGTGGAAGAAGGATGTATTATACGTCTACAGGGATACTCTAAGGGCAGGTATCAGACTCACCTTTCACCCGTTCATTCCTCTTTTGCTAGCTGATGTGGGCATCAGCCCTTGCCAACTCCCCCTAATTCTTGGAGGCTCATTCTGTGCTATCTGTCGTAATAAGCCAAGTACAATGTCCCCACTTCCGTTGCTGTCTTCAGAAAGATTTTTCAGTTCAAGAACAGCCCTGATAAGAATCCGGGTTGGGTTTCTTTAAACCAGCGCCCTACTATTCCTCACATTGTGAACGGGAAATTCATCCCTGACAACAACTTGGGGTGGAAGAAAGATTTTTTATTCGTTGTTTGGGAGGGTGGCGATTGAGGCACCCTATTTCGATCGTCTTTTGGGCTTGCCGTTGATGGGAGCCCATACGATATAACTTTATCTGAGGAGGAGGCTAGAGCTTTCAACCTCCTGACGCAAGATAATGGGACTTCCCATTATTGGGATCTTATCAGGGAGATCGTTCTTGTAGAACGCGGCCTTTCTCCCGTCCCTAAGAAAAGTAAGTTTCCTTCCTTATATATCTCTTTTTTATTTCCTTCATTTTCTACTTTGCTGATTCCTCAACTTACTTATCTCATTTGTTGCAGTGGCTGAGAAAATTGAGGAGGCTACCAAGCCTAAAGACCTGGAGACGACCAGGATGAAGCGTGCTGGAAAGGTCTTTAAAGACCCGCGCCTTGGGGATCGCTTCCCGGAGTTCCTACTCCAAGCAATGGAACCAGGCGAAGAAGGCCCCAGCCAAGTTTTGCGCACCAAGCAGAAACCAGGGTCTTACTTTCAACCTGCTTAGGGAATCCGGGGCAAGGATTCAATTGTTGGTAGCACAGCGCTTGCCAAGGAATGGTTTAAGCATTCCATCTCCCCGGTCGATTATCAAGACTTTGTCATTCAACGGGACTTAGAGGGGAACGAGCTTTTTGGAGCTCAGGCTTTAGCGACGGTACGTCTTTTTCCTTTGCCCTTCATAGTTGCCTTTCCGATTTTCCCGTCTCATACTTTTGCTGTGTTTCTTGTAGGCGAACGCCCATTTTTAGGGGGTGATTCACCAAGCCAAGGCTTGGAAGCTTGGCTTGGAGGACGCGAACAAGAAGTTACAGGAGGCCAACCAAAGAATAGAGGCCCTTAAAGCCCAACTTGCCTCTTCCACTTCTGACCCGGAAACGGCCCGGGCCGAAAACGTTATCCTCAAGGCTAAAAAGGATAAAGCCTTTGACGACTGGATGGACACTCCGGAGTTTAAGGACTTAATGGTGGAGCACGATGCCCTCCTATACCCAGTTAGCTATGAGGAAGGATGAGATGCTGCTGTGGAGACCATTCAGGATGAATTTCCAGAAGTCTTCGAGCAGTCCTCCTTTCCTTGTCCTGTGCGAGTTCCAGAACTTGGGGGTGTTACCGACAAGCTTGTTGGCCTGATCAAGGACGGCCCATCGGGGAGCCAAGGCCAAAAGAGGAAGGAGCTTGAGTCCAGCTCCGGAGAGGAGGAAGCTTCTTCTGAAGAAGAGTCTGAGCCCGTTGCAAAGAAGGTCAGGGTGGAAGAGCCTCCAAGGGCAGCGCCTCAGCCACCAGCATCTCCCGCAGCATCCAAAGCGCCCGAAGGTAGTTCTGATGGAACCTCTACGGGGACTTCCGAGGGGACGACTGAGACGTCCGAGGGGACGACTGAGACATCCGAGGAGACTTCGGATAGTGGTTCCGAAGAATCCCAGCCTTCCAAGGCCTAAGTTTGTATTTATTTTTTATTAGACAATATTTGAACTTCATTTGTATCAGAACTTGTTACCCTTCGGGGTTATTTCATATGCTGCTTTTCTTACTCGCATCTTTCTCTTTTATCTTTCCAATACTTAATATGCATTTAAACTTGAACTAATTGGCCCTTTGAATTGTGCAACGTGCACTCTTATAAAAGAATCCTTGAAGTCTTCCTTTTTTCAATGATCAAAGAATGATTTTTTGTTAAAACCACACAAGGTATTATCACAACTTAAACATCCATATATTGAAATAATTTAAAATTCTTTGATATGAAGTCTAGTTTTCCAAAACCTTACATAATATGGGTTCGATCCTTAACAATAATAACTCGACAATGTAAATTCTACTGGAATATAAAATCCTACGCAAGCAAAGCTTCAAGGTGCTTTTCAACCTACTTGTCATCCTGACAAGTGAGAATCGTATTCAGTTGCCCTACACATAGTAAACCTTCAGGTTTTGTGCATGCCAAGTTCTTGGGATTTCAAAACCATCCATTGTCTCCAGCTTGTAGGTTCCTCTACCTTGAACGCTCTTGACTTTGTACGGCCCTTCCCTATTCGGGGCAAGCTTCCCTTTTTGTCCTACACCAGAAGCTTCTATCTTCCTCAAGACTAGGTCACCTTGTTTGAAAAACCTTTCTTTAACCCTTAGGTTATAGTAGAATGAAGCCTTTTTCTGATATTCTACTATCTTTGCATGTGCCTCATCTCGCACTTCATCGATCAAGTCCAGAGCCAACCTTTGTCCTTCCTCATTTTCCTCAGCATTGAAAGCCTGAATCCTTGGAGAGGAATGTGATATCTCCACGGGAACTACTGCTTCTACCCCATATGCCAACATGAAGGGAGTTGCTTCAGTCGTGACTCTACAGGTAGTCATGTAGGCCCATAATATTGGAAGTATTTCATCCACCCAATTATTTCTTGACTTCTCAATCCTCTTCTTTATTCCATCCAGGATTATCCGATTTGCTACCTCTGCTTGCCCATTGGCTTGCGGGTGAGCCACAGAGGTGAACCGTAACTCAATTTCATTTTCTTCACAGTACTTCTTGAATTCCTCGTTGTTGAATTGTGTTCCATTGTCGGTGACTAGGATACGGGGAATTCCATACCGACACATAATATTTTCCCACAGGAATTGTGCAACCTGCTTAGTTGTGATCTTGGCCAAGGGTTTGGCTTCAATCCACTTGGTGAAATAATCAATGGCTACAATCAGGAACTTCCTTCGTGTCGTGGCCATGGGGAAAGGCCCCAGAATATCCATTCCCCACATAGCAAAGGGAATGGGCGAGTTTATAGAGGTCAGCATCTCGGGGGGTCATCTAACAACAGGTGCATGCTTCTGACAGCGATCACACTTCTTTACATATTCTTTGGCATCAGCCATCATTTCTGACCAATAGAAGCCTAAACGGGTTATCTTATGAGCCAAGGCCCTGCCCCCCAAGTGTTGCCCATAAATACCTTCTTGCACTTCTTCAAGAGTCAAGCATGCCTCATCGGGCCTGAGACACCTTAAGTAAGGAACCACAAAAGATCTTTTGTACAGAATCCCATCTATCAAAGAGTACCTTAGTGCCCGAACAGCTAACTTCCGTGCTTCAATTACATCGTTTGGCAACCAACCGGTTTGAATGTGGGCCTTAATGGGATCTATCCATGATGTCCCCAGGCCTATAGGAGCTGCAAGCTTAACATCTATGCTTCGTGTCTTCAAAACACGGAAGTACACACTTCCTAAACTTTCTTCTATCTCGGATGAAGCAAACTTTGATAATGCATCTGCCTTAGCATTTTCCTCCCTTTGAATGTGCTCAACATGGCATTCATTGAATTGGGTCATCACAGCCCTTACTAGGCGGACATACTTAGCCATCGTATCATCCCTTGCCTCAAATTCTCCCTTTACCTGGGATATGATCAGCTTCGAGTCTCCGCGGACCTTTAAGTTTTTGACTCTAAGTGTCCCAGCTAGGCCAAGGCCAGCTATCAGGGCTTCATATTCTGCCTCTTTGTTTGTGGTTGGGAAGTCTAATTTCATGGCATACTCAATCAAGAACCCGTCAGGGCTTTGTAAAACCAATCCTGCTCCACTGGAGTTTGTTTTTGATGCTCCATCAAAATAGAGAACCCAATATTCTTTCTCCTTATCATCCTTCTCTTTGTCCCCATTATCGACTCCCTTGTCTTGAGGTATGGTATCTTCCTGCCCCCCGACTTCTTGGTTGGGTATGGTACATTCCACCACGAAGTCAGCTAGTGCCTGGGCTTTTATTGCCATTCATGGCTTATACTTGAGATCGAACTCTCCCAGCTCTATTGCCCACTTAATCAATCTCCCACTTGCCTTGGGACTGTGAATGATATTTTTCAGGGGCTGATTTGTTAGCACCTCAATCTGATGAGCCTGAAAGTAAGGACGCAGCTTTCTCGAAGCCATTACCAAGGCTTGAGCAAATTTCTCAATAGTTGAATAATTCAACTCAGCACCATGCAGAATTTTGCTGACATAGTATACGGGTTTCTGGACTTTCAGTTCCTCCTTAACCAACACCGCGCTCAAGGTACTCTCTGAAACAACCAAGTACAAGAATAAAACTTCATTCAAAACTGGCTTGGCCAACAACGGGGCCTGCGCCATATATTTCTTCAATTCTTCGAAAGCCTTCTGGTTTTCCTCACTCCATACAAAGTCCTTAATATTTTTTAGTGACTTAAAGAATGATAGGCACTTGTCTCCTGACTTGGAGATGAATCGTCCCAGCGCAGCAACCCTTCCTGTGAGCTTCTGAACATCCTTGACAGTTTTTGGTGGTTCCATGTCCAGGATTGCCTTTATTTTATTGGGGTTAGCCTCGATCCCTCTCTTGGAGACCATCAATCCCAAAAAATTTCTAGATCCTACTCCGAAAGTACACTTTGTAGGATTCAACATCATCTTATGGTACCTCAGGACCTCAAAAGCTTCCCTTAAATGGGTTATATGATCAGTCTTTACTAGACTCTTGACTAACATGTCATTAACATAGACTTCCATAGTCTTACCAATAAGATCCTTAAAAATTTTATTTACCAACCTTTGATAGGCGGCTCCTGCATTCTTAAGACCAAATGCCATAACAAGATAATAATAAACACCAAAGTCAGTGATGAATGATACCTTTAGAATGCCCTCCTTATGCAACTTAATCTGATTGTATCCGCTAAATCCATCCATGAAGCTCAGCATCTCATGCCCAGCAGTGGCATCAATCAAATTATCAATTCTTGGCAACGAAAAACAGTCTTTAGGGCACGCATCATTCAGATCAGTGAAGTTTATACACATCTTCCATTTCCCATTAGCCTTCTTCACCATTACAAGGTTTTCCAACCACTCTGGAAATTGAATCTCTTCAATGAAACCAGCCTCTAAGAGCTTCTCCACTTCCTGTTTTATAGCTTCTTGCCTTGCTGGAGCAAAACTTCTTTTCTTTTATTTTACCGTCTTCCGATTTGGGTCTACATTCAGCTTGTGAGTAATCAATTCCGGGTCTATACCAGGCATATCAGCGCTGACCATGCAAAAACATCACTATTTTCTTGCAAAAACTTCACCAACTTCCCTCTAAGGGGATCCTCTAATGTGGCCCCAATGAAAGTCATCCTCTCAGGATTCTCGGGGTCTAAAGGAATTGAAACCAAGTCTTCTGCTGGCTTTCCCCTTTTCTCATCATTTTCTCGGATATCCAGATCTTCAATAGGAAGAACCTGCCCCCCAACTCCATCTGCCCTTAAAGAGGCCACATAACAGCTTATTCCCATTTTTTGATCTCCTCTTTCTTCTCCAATCCCATCTCGAGTCAGAAATTTCATAACTGAATGATAAGAAGAAGGGACTGCCTTAAAGGCATGTATCCATGTTCTTCCCATGATAGCGTTGTAGGTCGAACTAGCCTTCACCACCATAAAGTCCAACATCTGAGTTGCTTGCCTTGGTTCCTGTCCTATGGTTGTTGGCAACTTGATTATTCCTTCTACGGGGCATTCCAACCCTGCGAATCCATATATCGGCATGTCGGTTGGGGTCAATTGGGAGTCATTATATCCCATCCTCAAAAAGGTGTCATGGAGCAAGATATCCACTGAAGCACCATTATCCACAAGGACCCTCTTGACCGGGCTATTTCCTATTACCGGTGTTATGACCAGCGGGTCGTTATGAGGAAACTTCACACCCTCTAGGTCAGAATCATCAAAAGCCAATGTTACTTCTGTCCTGGCCCTCTTCGGGGCTTCTCCAACAATATGCATAACCTCTCTAGTATATGCTTTTCTGGAGTTTTTGGATAATCCAGCAGCAGTTGGACCTCCAAAGATCGTGTTGATCACAGGCCCTCGAGGTCGTGGCCCTCCATAAATTGTGTTTATAACTGGTCCTCTGGGCTGGGGATTCCGCCCCTGATTGTCAAGGTCCCTCCTACAATCTTCAAAGTTCTTCCTTCCATTATTATTCCTGTCCCCTCCTTCTCCAGTGTATTTGTTCAATCTTCCTTTTCGAATGAGGAACTCAATTTCATCTTTCAGCTGCCTACACTCATCCGTGTCGTGACCAACATCTTTGTGAAATCTGCAATACTTGCTCTTGTCTAGCTTGGCAGGATCAGCCTTCATGGGCTTAGGCCAACGAATATCTCGATCTTTCTCGATTTCCATCAAGATCTGGCTTCTAGGGGCATTCAGCTTAGCGTATTCGTTTAACTTTTGCCCAGGTCCTCCCTTCATGGGGGTTGAATCAGGGTTTTGCTCGGTTCTAGGATACTTGTCCTTAGTGATATACTCCAGATCAGTCTTCCGCTTCTTGCCTACAGCGGGCTCATTACTCACTACGGTCTTCCTCATGCTTTCTTCGACTTTGATATATTTCCCTGCCCTCTCTTGGAGCTGCAACATGCTTTCAGGGGGACGTTTGGCCAAGGACATCTTAAAGAACTCATCCCTAGTTCCTTGTTGCAGTGCTATCATGGCTACCTTATCATCAAGGTCTGGGACTTTTAAAGCCTCCTTTGTGACACGATTCAGGTAATCTCTCAAGGATTTCTTTGTCCCCTGCACAATGCTCATAAAAGATGCTGAACTTTTCTCATGAACTCTCCCACTGATGAATTGCTTAATAAAAGCCTGGCTTAATTCTCTGAACGACCCAATAGAGTTTGGGGGCAAGCGACTGTACCACCTTTGAGCCATACCCGACAGGGTTTGAGGGAAGGCCCGACACTTTATAGCATCATTCACTGGCTGCAACAGCAGTGCATTAGAGAATGTTCTAACATGATTAGCAAGATCTCCCGTGCCATCATAAGCTTTGATAGTTGGCATCTTGAACTTCCTTGAGATATGGGTATTCATTATTCCTTCAGTGAAGGGTAGAGTAGGATCATCAGGATCTCCAATGGGAAGAAGATTGCTCGGATCAGCCCTTGGGACAATAGCCCTTCTCTGCACCGGACCGTCCAGGTCTATGATGGGAGGAGGATTTCTCCCTCTCGGAGGTGCTTGGGGTCTGGTGGTCTGATGCACCTCCAAGTCGCGCCTCAGCCTTTCAATCTCAGCCTCGTGAGCCCTGATCCTTTCCTGCACTTCTTGGGGATTTGCCCCTCGGGTGCTTTGAGGGCGTTGGCTTCCATCAGCCATCGGCTCTTTGCCAGCACGCCTCCTTCTTGGGGCTACTTCATCATCCAAAGATTCGGAGTCTCTCTCAGTGTAAGGACCAGAAAATTCCCAATCCTCGAGGATAGGAGCCAAACCTCGTATGTAGGGGGGCGATTGCCCTCGTGCTTCACTTCGCCCAGCATGTCCGCTTCCTCCAACCTCGGGGTAAAGGGGCATCCCATAAGAGGGGATTAGTAGTAACAACAGTTGAATATTCATATTCGGCGGGTCGAGAATTCACAGGTACATGTACTTGTTGAACTTGAGGATTCGTACCTTGAATAGCCGGGGAAACAGTCCCTTGTGGTTGAGGTTGAGTTGCCCCTATCCGGGCTTCCCCTTGAGTAGATGCATAAGTTGAGTGAGGGGGTATCTCCACGGTTGACGAAATCACCTGGGTTGTCCCCGATGGTGTTCCTTCCTCCAGAGCTCTAATTGTTCTCCGTGTTCTCGCCATGGTTGTTGTTGTGTTGTCCCACTAACAGCGCCAAATGTTATGGATTAAAAACTAATATATATAATCGCTGTATTTATTACTAAGGAACGTGAACTTCGAGGCTCGATTTGACTGCTCTTGTGTTTCGTGACTCAATATACCTTGCTGATTGCCAAGGATCAAGTCAAAAAACATAGTTCTGATTTATGGGGTGAGGCCCCTTATATAGATGCTGGTGGTCCTTGAATTGGACTTGATATAGGAGACTTGGTGGGAAAGTCTCATAATTAGAATGGACTTTGGAGTCCTAAATAGTAGGAAACTGATTCCTTATCCTTTCAGGTCCCTTTGAGGCTAATCTACAAGGATTTATATCCTTATCGGGACTCTTCTCAATAGCTAATTTTTCCCTTATTAATTAATTACGAAATTAATTAATATTCAGAGTTTTTGGGCCTTCTTTGTTCCATCAGGCCTGATCTGGTCCATCGGGCCTGATCAATGTGTCGACCATTTTGGTCTGAATGTCATACATCTTCTTATTGGGCCTTGCAGCCCAAACCATTTATAATTACTGTAATATTTAATTATGTAATCAGGATTTATTTATCCCTATCAAGCAGCTTAAGCATAAGCTGAAAGATGTTAAGAATGTAAATAAGGTAAAGCCACCTAGGAAAAATAGGAATGGAAAGGAAGGTGTGAACAAAAGTAACAATTATAATCCTGTTCTTAATGCTCCTAGAAAAACATGTCATAACTGTGGAAATTCTAACCATCTGGCTTCTTTTTGCAGGAAGAATAAAAAAATAAACTCCTTACCTTCAAAATCAGGAGTTAAGAGTCAGTCTATTAGATATAAGCCACAAAATCCTTATTTTCATTGTGGTAGTTTATGGCATTCTATTTATACTTGTAAGGAATATCATAGTTTGTACTATGATTATTATCAAATAAAACCTTCTGTAAAGAAAGTTAGCATTATTCCTTCTACTGTAAGTTCTGATGCAAAGTCTGATATTGTAAATTCTGATAAGAAAACTGTTAACATAAACTCTGATGCTAAATCCGCTGCAAATGTTAACAAACTTAAAAAGGCCAAAGGATCCAAGCAAGTATGGGTCCTTAAAACTAATCATTAGTGGTCTTTGTGATTGCAGGGCAACAGGAAGAACATCCTAGTTCTGGATAGTGGATGTTCAGGACATATGACTGGAAATAAAGCCCTGTTATCAGACTTTGTGGAGAAAGCTGGCCCAGGTGTTTCTGATGGAGATGGCAACATTGGAAAAACTCTGGGATATGGCAATATCAATCTTGGGAATGTCATTATTGAAAAAGTAGCTCTGATCTCAGGACTTAAACATAATCTGTTGAGTGTGAGTCAAATCTGTGACAGAGGAATTTAGATTTCTTTGAAGAACACTGTGAAGTTGTAAGCAAATCTACAGGAAAAGTTGTTCTGAAAGGATACAGGCATGGTAACATTTATGAAGCCAAGCTTTCAACAAGTACTGATGGTTCTGCAATCTGTCTATTGAGTAGAGCATCAATGGAAGAAAGTTGGGATTGGTACAAGAAACTCTCTCATTTAAATTTCAACAATATAAATGAACTAGTCAAGAAAGATCTTGTGAGAGGATTGCCACAATCAGTATTTGATCCTGATGGCCTTTGTGATTCATGTCAGAAGGTAAAACAAAGAAAATCTTCATTCAAGAGCAAGACTGAATCATCAATTCTTGAGCCTTATCACCTACTACATGTTGATCTATTTGGTCCAATTAATGTCATGTCTATTGCAAAGAATAAATATGATATGGTCATAGTGGATGAGTTCACCAGATACACATGGTGTATTTCTTGCACACAAAATGTTAAACTGCATCAATCTTGATTGATCATGTCAAGCAACTGGATAAATTGGTCAAAGATTCTGTGAAGATCATAAGAAGTGATAATGGCACTGAGTTCAAGAATTTGATCATGGAAGAGTTCTGCAAAGACCATGGAATAAAGCAGGAATTTTCTGCTCCTGGAACTCCACAACAAAATAGAGTTGTTGAAAGAAAGAATAGAACTCTTATTGAAGCTGCATGAACTATGCTTGATGAAGCAAAGTTGCCAACCTACTTTTGGGCTGAAGCTGTGCAGACTGCTTGTTTTACTCAGAATGCAACACTCATTAACAAGCATGGAAAAACACCATATGAGATGGTGAAGAATAAGAAGCCAAATCTGAAGTATTTTCATGTATTTGGATGCAAATGTTTTGTTCTTAAGACTCATCCTGAACAGCTATCGAAATTTGATCTAAAAGCTGATGAAGGAATTTTTGTTGGATATCCACTTTCTACAAAAGCCTTCAGAGTCTATAATTTAAGAACAAGGGTTGTCATGGAATCTATCAGTGTCTCTTTTGATAATAAGAAGATTACTGGACTTGAAGATTTCAATGATCATGATCAGCTGAGATTCAAAAATGAAGTTTTAAATTCTGATTCTGTAAATCCTGATACTGCAAACTCTGATGGATTAAACTCTGATGTTATTGAAACTGTGGTGACTACGCCTTTGGAAAATGCACCTGTGCAGGGGGAGCATACTAAAGAACCAACCACATCTAAAGAAGCATCAGAATCTACAACAGGCTCTTCAAGTTCTGATGGGCCAAGTTCTGATAATTCTGGAAAATCATGTTCTGATATTTCTGGAAACTCAAATAATGAAGGATCCAATTCAGAGAGCATAATTTCAGGGGGAGTATCAGAAAATGTTGATGGAGACAACATGGATCATGGGGGAGCATCCAGTTCTAGAAAAAACCTTCCATCTGCAAGGAAGTGGACTAAAGCGCATACACTTGACCTAATTATTGGAAATCCTGATGCAGGTGTCAGAATTAGAACAACTACATTAAATGAATGTCTTTATCATTCTTTTCTTTCTCAGACTGAACCAAAGAAAGTGGACGAAGCTCTTCAAGATGCTGATTGGGTGCAAGTAATGCAAGAAGAGTTAAACGAATTTGAAAGAAATAAAGTCTGGACCCTAGTGCCAAGACCAAGGAACAGATCAGTTGTAGGTACAAAATGGGTGTTCAGAAACAAAACTGACAGTGACGGTATAATTACAAGGAACAAAGCAAGGCTGGTTGCAAAAGGATACTCTCAACATGAGGGAATTGATTATGATGAAACATTTGCACCAGTTGCTAGATTGGAAGCCATAAGAATATTTTTGGCTTATGCTGCTCACAAGAAGTTTAAAGTCATTCAAATGGATGTGGAAAGTGCTTTTCTTAATGGAGAATTGGAAGAGGACGTATATGTTGGACAACCTCCAGGCTTTGTAGATCCCAAATTTCCCAATCATGTCTACAGGCTTGATAAAGCACTTTATGGCCTTAAGCAAGCTCCAAGAGCATGGTATGAGACTTTAGCTCAGTTTCTTCTGGAAAGTGGATTTAACAGAGGAACTATTGACAAAACACTATTCTACCTCAACCATGGAAATGACTTACTTTTGGTGCAAATATATGTTGTTGATATCATTTTTGGTTCTACAAATGACAGACTTTGTAAGAAGTTTGCCAAACTGATGCAGTCAAGATATCAAATGAGTATGATGGGAGAAAACTATTTTCTGGGCCTTCAAGTCAAGCAGAATGAAGAAGGAACTTTTATTTGTCAATCTAAGTACACCAGAAATTTGTTGAAGAAATTTGGAATGCAGAATTGTTCAAGTGCATCCACTCCTATGGCCACTGCAACTAAGTTGGATAAGGATACTGGTAAATCAGTAGATATTACTGATTACAGAGGTATGATTGGCTCACTACTCTATCTAACTGCAAGTAGACCTGATATCATGTATGCTACCTGTCTTTGTGCAAGATTTCAAGCAGATCCAAAAGAACCTCACTTAACAGCTGTGAAAAGAATTTTCAAGTACCTTAAGGGTACAGCTGATCTAGGATTGTGGTATCCTAGAGAATCAGACTTTAAGCTAATAGGTTACTCAGATGCAGATTTTGCAAGATGCAAAATTGACAGGAAAAGCACAAGTGGAAGCTGCCAACTTCTTGGAGGAAGATTGGTTTCTTGGTTTAGCAAGAAACAGAAGTCAATTTCCACATCAACTGCAGAAGCAGAATACATTACTGCAGGAAATTGTTGTGCACAGATTCTTTGGATGAAGAATCAGTTACTGGATTATGGGTTAGAATTTTCTAAAATCCCTATTTACTGTGATAATCAAAGTGTTATTGCTATGACAGGTAATCCAGTTCAGCACTCAATGATAAAGCATATCAGCATTAGGTACCACTTCATAAAGGAACATGTGGATGAAGGTACAGTGGAATTGCATTTTGTTCCCACAGATCAACAACTAGCAGATATCTTCACAAAACTACTGTGTGAAGCTACTTTTACAAGATTGGTAAATGAACTTGGAATGGTTTCAGGTTCTTTCTCTAAATCTGCTTAGTTTATGTTCTGATACATCGGACTTTATGATCAGTATTTACAGATATTACTATCTTTGTGTATTCTGTGCTTAAATTGAACATTACTTAAGTGATGATTGTTGTCTGATGTGAATTTCTAAACTCTGATAGTGATATGAATATTTCTATGACTATTCAATCCAATGAGGATATCTGTGCTAGATGCTGACCTAGTAATCTTTTATATATTAAAGATCCCATGTTTGAAGTAATTATTTACGTGATAATCTTTTAACACAAGCAAATTCTGATATTGAGCTTAGTTAAGTTTACTTTGTGTATCTTATTACTAAGTCAAAAACTAGAATAGTGCTTCTTATTTGTTAAGTTCTGATGTTAGTAAATCTGGTGAATGTACTAAGTGCTGATAAGCCTCACTTATCAAAAGAAAAAGAAAAGAAATAAAAATCAGGTACTCCTTTGAGATCTAAAGTAAAAATGTGGAAGGGAAGACCCAAGTGCATTGCTGGTATTAAGTAATATGCATTAGAAAAGCAAAATAAAATTTTCTTGGTGACTTTTCACACTCTATGATTATTGGAGAAATACTCTGATAACGGCATAAATTATGACAAGCAGTCGTGACTCACTTACACTGAGAAGCCACTGTAAAATAGAATTTCAAAAGATGTATAAAATGAGCACAAAACAGTTGAGGTGGACTCATGCATGAACTCATTCTAAAGTAGACTTCAGAATAATGACAGATTTTAAGTAAAGTTCTTAGTTATGCCTTATTTCTAAGATGTACTGAAGTGAATAAAACTTTACTCCTTGTCTGATATTTAGCTTCATGCACACACTTACACTCGATATGAATAATGAAAATTAATGTGGTGATAAACGTTATTTTAGATGAACAGTCTATGTGTCAGTTTTCATAAATTCTGAGGACAAGTTCTGTTGGAAGTTCTGATGATTAAGTTCTGATGAAACCATATCAGTATTTCTGTGAAGAATTACAGGAATACACATTCACTTTTTGAGTTAAGGAGTCATATTCTGATGACTTTTAAATCCTGATAATAATCAAGTTTTGATGCTGACGTGACAGTATTTATTTACTTGGTTTATTTTTGGTCATTACTTGAACGATAATATTTTTACAGAATATTGGTTAATGTGAGATAAAATAGTCATAATCATTTTGGGTTAGTGGTTAACGTGTATGTCCTAAAAAACTGCATGAGCATGGTAATTATTGCTTGTTTTACGTGCCCATTAACTCTCATTCTAACCGTTTACTGACTGTTCACATGGTGCCAGATGTAAAGTGTATTCCATGCTTCAAAAATATGACTGTTGAGTGGAAAGAGTATATATATGAGAGATAAAAGATTTTCTAATCTTTTACTTACTTTTCTATTCTAAATCTCTTTTACTTTCTCTCTCGGGACTTTTTACAAATACTTTGCACACATTCTCTTATTCACTTAATTTCTTACAGAGATGGCACCAAAAGACATAATTTTTTATGGAGCTAAGTTTGTTCCTAATAACTTCTCCGCTATTCTTAGTAAGTCAGAAGCCCCATCAGAACTTCACTTCATTCAGGACTTTCTTGCTAGTTCTGATATTGGGTACGCTCTGACCGAACCTGAAGCAGTCTCTGGTACTCAAGTACTGGAGTTCTGGAGAAGCGGAGTATATGATGATGGTGGTGCTCAAGGGTCCCCAAGTATTATTTTTTCATCAGGGGAGGATGAGTATGTTGTGACATTGGCTGCGGTCCGACAAGCACTACAGCTGCCTGAGAACTGTGTTTATTCTACTGTTGAAGAGCCAGTTCTTCAAAACATGATGGCCAATCTGGGATATGAGAGGACATTGGCAAAGCTGGGTCAGTTGAAGAGATCTTTCATAAGGAGGGAATGGAGTTTCTTCTTTGACTGCATAACCAAGGCTTTTGCAAACAAATGCTCTAATTTTGATGCAATCCCCATATTCAGCCAACAAATCGGGTATGCTCTTATTAATTAAATTGATTTTGATTATGCAAGTGTTGTCTTAGGTTTTATTGGGGATAGAATGACAGAAGATAGAAATACTATTTATTTTGCTAGATTCTATCAGCTTATCTATAGTTTTTGTTGTGATAATAAGCCCCAATCTACTAGTAAATTAATTTCATCATTCAAACTAGCTAAAAGAGCTTTTAATGACTTATTATCTACTGATAATAAGAAGGCTGTGTTAAGACCCCTCCTAGTTCCTTTATCTGTCAAACAAGCCTTAATAACCTACGATCCAATTAAATATACTGAATTATATCTTGATGTCCAACCATCAGAACCTCATCCATCAGCACCTACCACCTCTACACAAACACCTCAAACTTCTCAACCTTCAGATCCTACAGTGCAGCCTTCATCTTCCAAACCCAAGATGACTAAGAAAGTACCTCAGACTCAACAGAAGAGAAAGAGAATTATTCTTCGAGATGAATCAGATGTTGAGGAACAGGTTCCTATATCAGAACCTGTTATTATAGAAGCTGAGAAGGTTTCTTCTCAGAAAGATACTATAACTGGGAGTTCTAGGCCCCTCAAAAGGCTTAGAAAATTAAATTCTGATGATAAAGCTCCTACAGTGTCTCCACCTTTAAGGAAATTAAAGAAACAGAGAGCTCATAGGGACATTGTTGAGTCAGATTCAGATGTAGTGGAAGCAGCTAAGGAAGGGGATCAGGAATCTCTGATCTCAACAAAACCAGTTGTTATTGAATTACTTCCTACTGCACAACATGAAACTGCTCAAGCTAAAATATCTACACCTTCTATGTCACCTATGGTTGATCCAGTACATACTGAAGAACCAGGTACAAGTGTTGAAATTGATATTCATAACCTGATTGTGCCTGAGGTTTTGTACTTGGAAGCTCCACCAATTCAACTCACTCCACCAACAACATCATTTTTGAATGTTGATCAGAACCTGGCTGCAGATCATAATTTAGAGGAAAATGTTGAAGTCTCTATAGCCTCACATACTGCTATTTTATCAGAGGATGCTGATATTGCAGGATCTACAAGTTCTGATGCTGCTAATGAAGAAACTACTGGTGAAGCTGCTACTAATTTAGATGCTGATGCAGCTGGTCCATCAGGACATGCACCTCAACAAACTGTTCATAAAGCTGATTTAGTCAAGAAGTTTGTTACAGGGGAAGCACCAGTACCTTGGAGTGATACTCCTAGAGGGAAGGAGTGGATTAAAGAATGGAAATCAGTTAGTTTTGTTCCTTCTGAAAAGATTCTTGCTGAGCATTTTGCAAAAGCTGATGAAATGCTGATAAATGATGATTTCAAGGCACAGCTGAGAGTTACTGTATTGAGTACAAGGCACCTTCAAGGTCAACACTCAATAACTCATGACAAGGTAAACAAAATTCAGGAAGCTCTAATCCAGCAAGATATGAATGTGAAACTTAAAAAGAACATATTTTTCAAGCCAGCCTTTGACAGAATTGCCTACATTGATAAAACTTAGGAGAAGCAACAAGCTCAAATTGAATAAATTCTGCAGAATCAGGCTTCTCAACAAAGTCAACTCAATGAGATCCAATCCTCGGTGGAACTGCTTGTCTCTCTTCTATTACCTGCTGATTCCAAAAAGGGGGAGAAAGTGATTAAGTCCAAATGCAAATCTATTCAGACACTGAAAGGAAAGGATGATGGAAATGATGACCAGGGAAACTCTAATAAGGGTAGAGGTCAAGGTTAAAGCAAAGGACTTTCTTCAAGTAAAGCTAGAATTACAAGTCAAGGAACAAGTTCTGATACTAGGAGAAGAATAAGTTCAGATACTGGTAAAAGGATAAGTTCTGGTGGAATCTAGAACTTGATGAAGAAATTTCAAAGCAGTTATTTCTTAAAGAAAATCCAGGAATGGACTTTGAGAGTCTAAAGGAAGAAAAAGCTAGACTCAAAGCAGAAGGTGTCAAGACAAAATCTGAAGCTTCTGTTGTTGAAAAGAAATTTCCAAAACCTAAGGGTATTGTGATAAAGGAAAGAACAAGTTTTGAGGCAACCAAGGCCAAATCACAAATGGAAATTGATCCAAGGTCCAAGGGCAAAGAAAAGGTTGATGAACCTGTAAAGGTTTATATGCCAGTCATGGATGAAGAAATAATTGATGATGAAGTAGATACTAATCTTACTCTGATTTCAAAGAAGATTTTTCAAACAACCTCTAACATGGCTCATGTTGTTCAGAGTCAAGATTTAGTAAGTTCTGATATGATAGTGAAGCAAGCAACCTCTGACATAGCTCAAGTTGGCTTGATATCTAAAGATAAGGAA
Source organism: Apium graveolens (assembly GCF_009905375.1). NCBI lineage: Eukaryota > Viridiplantae > Streptophyta > Magnoliopsida > Apiales > Apiaceae > Apium > Apium graveolens. The sequence goes on along the minus strand of NC_133654.1, from coordinate 166,784,210 downwards.
AAGGAAACCTCTGACATTGCTCATGTTAAACTTTCAAAGATACTCCTACCAGGATTCACCAAAGCTAAACAGACTCAATCTTTGAAGACTGCAACAGGTGGTTTTGAAGCAAGAGTTGTTACAGGAAAGGAAGCAAGAGAATAATTTGGGTTGGGTTGTTCTGATGAAAGAAGAGTACATAACACTACCAATGATCCAACTTCCTTAAGTTAACCGGGTGTTGGAGCAACTCCTAAAAGATTGAATCGACTTGAATCTGTACAAATGGTTTACCATACCTTCATGAAAGAACATATCTTGTTATATTTTATGACAGATGGAAGGGTATACCAGATTAAGAAAAATGTTATACCACTGAAGTATTTTGAAGAACTGGAACATGTTCTATTCCTACTTCAAGTGAAAGACAGATTAACAGATAGTTTTGCAGGATATTTAAAGTCTCAAATTCAAAGACAGAAGAAGCTTTATTCTATAAAGTCTGATAGCACATACTGTCCCAAGTACAGAGATCACAAGGGTGATATTGTCGATATGAAGCCTAACTCTACTAGGATTATAACTACTTTTCTGGGTTATAAGGCTGTGGAATTCAATCTAGAGTCTGACAAGGCATATCTAATTAGACTAGATCAGGAGATAAGAAAAGCTAAGATAAATGATCTCAGAGCAGCTATTTTTCAAACTGGAGAAGATACGGCTGAATTGATAAATGCTAAAAGGAGGACGGTCCTTATACTGAGAGAGATTCTGAATCTTCGGATGATGAAGTGGTCCCAAGAAGGAGACGTGCTGGCAAAGAGCCGATGGCTGATGGTAATCAACGCCCTAGGAGCACCCGAGGGGTGAATCCCCAAGAAGTGCAGGAGAGAATCAAGGCCCATAAGGCTGAGATTCAAAGGCTGAAGCTTGACTTGGAGGCGTACCAGGTTCCCAGGCCCCCATTACCACCTAGGGGGAGAAATCCTCCCCCAATCATAGACCTGGATGGTCCGACACGAAGAAGGGCTGTAGTCCCAAGAGCTGATCCAAGCAATCTTCTTCCCTTTGGAGATCCTGATGATGATCCTACTCCACCATTCACTGAAGAGATAATGAATGCCCACATCTCAAGGAAGTTCAAGATGCCCACTATCAAAGCTTATGATGGCACGGAAGATCCCGCTAATCATATCAGGACATTCTCCAATGCACTAATATTGCAGCCCGTGAATGACGCTATTAAGTGTCAGGCCTTTCCTTAAACCCTGTCGGGTATGGCTCAAAGATGGTATAGTCGTCTGCCCCTGAACTCTATCGGGTCCTTTAGAGAAATAAGTCAGGCTTTTATTAAGCAGTTCATCAGTGGAAGAGTGCATGAGAAAAGTTCAACATCCCTCATGAGCATTGTGCAGAAAGCAAAGGAATCCTTGAGAGACTACCTGAATCGTTTCACGAAGGAAGCTTTAAAAGTCCCGGACCTTGATGACAAGGTAGCCATGATAGCACTACAACAGGGAACTAGGGATGAGTTCTTCAAGATGTCAGTTAGATATATTTGATAATGTCATGTGTAATATGATTTGTGTTTAGTTTTCAGATCTTACATTACAGGACAAATCAATACTTAACTGGAAATCAGCACTTATACTGAAGACAGAACTTAAGATATCAGAACTTAAGTTATCAGAACTTAAGGTTCAGAAGATATTTATCAGGAGATAATATCAGGACTTAAGATGACTTTCAGATAAGGCAGGTGGCTGATTGAAAGGAAAAAAGATCGAGACTAAGACATAAAGAATTGTGCATGAAGAAGGAATTCTATGAAGAATAGAGAATACTTGGAAGAAAAGATAACTAGTTGATATATTTTAGGAAGCAGAATTATATTCCATATCAATTAGAAGATTATCTTGTAACTGTGTAGTATATAAACACAGGCATAGAGTTTACACTATAAGTGTTATGATTATCGAAGTTATTATTCTTTGTAACTCTAGCAGCTCTCGTGATAATTTGTTCATCACTGAGAGAGGACAGTTCCATATTATAACAGAGTTTATTGTGTTGAATAAAATCTGTTTTCTGTTACCTAAGTTCTTATATTCGATTTGATTGTGCTAAACACTATATTCAACCCCCTTCTACAGTGTGTATGACCTAACAATGTCCTTGTCCAAGTGCCCCCTGAGAGCATGTTGCAGCTTTAAGATAGGCCGGGAAGCACATCAAGATGGAAGATAGCATGAGGAAGACTGTAGTGAGCAACGAGCCATTGGGTATAAATATTCAACTGTTGTAACCACTAACCCCCTTATGGGATGCCCCTTTACCTCACGGTTGGAGGAAGTGGACGTGCTGGACGGAGTGAAGCGCGGGGCAAACACCCCCTACATACAAGGTTTGGCTCCTATCCCCGAGGACCAGGAATTTTCTGGTCCTTATACTAAGAGAGATTCTGAATCTTCGGATGACGAAATGGCCCCAAAAAGGAGACGTGCTGGAAAAGAGCCGATGGCTGATGGTAACCAATGCCCTAGGAGCACTCGAGGGGTGAATCCCCAAGAAGTGTAGGAGAGAATCAAGGCCCATGAGGATGAGATTCAATGGCTGAAGCGTGACTTGGATCCGCACCAGGTTCCCAGGCTCCTATTACCACCTAGGGGGAGAAATACTCCCCCAATCATTGACCTGGATGGTCCGACACGAAGAAGGGCTGTAGTCCCAAGAGCTGATCCAAGCAATCTTCTTCCCCTTGGAGATCCTGATGATCCTACTCCACCATTCACTGAAGAGATAATAAATGCCCACATCTCAATGAAGTTCACGATGCCCACTATCAAAGCTTATGATGGCACGGGAGATCCCGCTAATCATGTCAGGATATTCTCCAATGCACTGTTATTGCAGCCCGTGAACGACGCTATTAAGTGTCGGGCCTTTCCTCAAACCCTGTCGGGTATAGCTCAAAGATGGTATATTCGTCTGCCCCCGAATTCTATCGGGTCCTTCAGAGAATTAAGTCAGGCTTTTATTAAGCAGTTCATTAGTTGGAGAGTACATGAGAAAAGTTTAGCATCCCTCATGAGCATTGTGTAGGGAGCAAAGGATTCCTTGAGAGACTACCTGAATCGTTTCACGATAGAAGCTTTAAAAGTCCCAGACCTTGATGACAAGGTAGCCAAGATAGCGCTACAACAGGGAACTAGGGATGAGTTCTTCAAGATGTCCTTGGCCAAGCGCCCCCCTGAGAGCATGTTGCAGCTCTAAGATAGGGTCGAGAAGTACATCAAGGTGGAAGAGAGCATGAGGAAGATCGTAGTGAGCAACGAGCCCGCTGGAGGCAAGAAGCAGAAAACTGATTTGGAGTATATCGCTAAGGACATGTATCCTAGAACTGAGCAAAACCCTGATTCAACCCCTAAGAAGGGAGGACCTGGACAAAAATTCGCTGAATACGCTAAGTTGAATGCTCCTAGAAGCCAGATCTTGATGAAAATCGAGAAAGACCAAGATATTCGTTGGCATAAACCCTTGAAGGCAGATCCGGCCAAGCTAGACAAGAGCAAATATTGTTAGTAGGCCTGGAAGATGACTTGGGAGGAGGAAGAATCGGGTCCTGAGTGATACGAACCGAGACAACCACTCGGGTACGAAACCTCTGCAATAAAGCCTCGTCATCAGGACAGACATAGTCCACCAGGTTAATATCAGGGCAGGCCTCGTTCACGGTCCCAAGGGCCGTGTCCCAGCCAGTCCTAAAAAATCCAGGGAAGACTGAATCGTCTCTCACCCTCATGGACTGGGTAAACTCCTCCTAGTCCAAATAGTTGTCAATTGCCTTATCTTTCTCCGACCTTATCACCACCAGCTCAGTGTTGGACTCTCCGAGCTCCTCCTCCTTACGCTTCAGCTTCTACTCCAAAGCAGCATACTTCTTCTGCTGCCTCCTGAGGGCATTATCAGCTTTGCTAGAGGCCCTCTTCCATGATTCAGCTTGCCTCAAAGCGCCTTGGAAGTAGGCGTTAGACTGAAATGAAACATTAAACAAAAGTGTAAGGTAAGTGAATGCTACAAGTAGGAAAAAAAATTTAGAGAAATAATCATACCGAGGCTAAGGACTGAGCTCCCATGAGCTTTATCCTCTCTAAGTTAGGGGTAGCCACCACATCGGTGAAGTCCTTGGGAGTTATGCCATGGTAAGACCAATCCCAGGCGTGCTTCGTGGATCCAACCACGGTATCCCCTCGGCGGAATCCCCAGAGAGGCTGAAAGGTGCCCGTAGCATAAGAGACAGGAGCAGCCGTAGTGATAGGGGCACTGTGGCCCTCAGTTGGAACCTCCACCATGGGCTCCTTATGCTTCCATAGGAAGCTAGGCTCCGTAGCCTTTCCTCGAGTATCCAGGCCCGAAAGGCGATCCTTCTTCATCCAGGCAGTCTTCTCAACGAGAGGCACATTATCCTCGTTGATCTCCTTAGCAGTTGCAAAACAAGAGAAAAAACAAAATAAGTGGTGTCAATAATGCATGAAACAAAATAAAAATAAGAAGGGAAGAAAAATACCCTATTGAGAAACAGAGGATAGCCCCACATGGATGAGGGATAACTCCTCTAAAAGAGTCCAGCTGATAGTGGCACCGTCATCCCGAGTAAGCTCATCATAAATGATAGTTTCCTTGGGGGTTAAGTGAATGGATTTGAGGCTACCATCACTAACCTTCCCGAAGGAAGATCTGAAGCGGATGCCCCAGTCACCATGCTCGCACCTTAACCCGACAAAAATATTCCTCCAATTTTGGTTATTGTCGGGAATGGAGGCGCTGTTAAAAATGTGCTTACACTTGGGCCTTTGTTTAACATAGACCCAACCACAATTACCAGAAGAACTGTTGTAACATTGAAAAACCTTCCTAAAAACAGCTACAGATAAGGGAAAACCTCCCCGAAGACAACAAACCATGAAACATAAAATATTCCTCCAGGCGTTTGGAGGAAGCTGATAGGGGTTTATTTGCAAATTAGCTAGGAGGTGAGGAATAAAGGGGTGAAAAGGAAACCTAAGCCCAACATCAAGGGCATCTGTGTAAACAAAAAGAGTATCGGGTTTCCAGTGGCAGGCACGGTCGCCACCAGAAACTAGAACTAGCCTAAGGGGAGGACGAACATTGTAACGTGCATTTAACTTATCATAATCTATATTGTGCCATGTGTTGCAATGATTAAAAGAGTCGAGATGTGTAGTGGAAGGATATTCGTCGCCCCTAGTATTAATCAAATCTATCAAAGACATGTAAGAAGAGTGGATTTTGACATCTTTACCTCGTTTTGAAGTCGGGGCAATCTTGGCCGTTCTCTCAGCACCTTTGTCTGCAATTAATGGAGGATGAAGAAAACCTTGAAACCTTGGATGGAAGGAAGGAGGCCGGAAAAGGCTTGGAAACGGTCGGAAAACTCTTGGAGAAAGAAGAATGTTGAGAGTGTTGAGAGAAGAGGAAGGTGTTTGAGAAATGAGTGAAGTGAAAAGTGTAAGGAGGTCACACCCCCCACTCTTATATAGGCAAAAGAAGGGCAAATTGGGCCTAAAAAGCCTTATTCAATTATGGATGTTTCTAGAAGATTTTGGAAAAATCCAAGCAAATTGGGCCCATGACAGAAAATAGCAATTTTTTGAATACAACAAGCCCACATACCGGGCCCAAGTTCATATACTCAACTCAAGCCTAGTGGATGGCCCAAAGGGAAGGAAAGCCCAATTGTTTGAAAGGCCCAACAAAAGGGGAAATTTAGAAAATAAGGAACCAAGCCTCATTGGGCCTTGAAATAATAAAATGGTCCAATAAGGGATAAGCCCGGAAAAGGGCCCAGTTAAATTAAAAAATGGGCACAAGAAAAAAGCCCAGGAAGATAGGGACAAAAAATTGATTTTCTGACCTAATTCGACTAGGACTAATATTATGTTCTTGGTCGAATGATCTAGGTCGAAATAACCTTCGACCAGGGCAAAAAGGAGGGCATAATTCGATCAAAATGTACATCCTGACCAAAAAATTCCTCCTCGAGAACAAAAGAAAAATATTTAAAATTCCTGTTCCATTCGACCAGAATCTCAGAATAATTCCTGGTCGAAATCTTTGAGGTTGAAAAGCTTCGACTAGGGCAAATTGAGGGTTTAATTCGGTCAAAATAAAGTTCCTGCGCCAAAAAAAATAGGCCCTCCTGGCCGAAATTCGACCAGGATTCCTGCTTGAAACCTTCCTCCTCGAAAACCTGTCGACCAGGGCAGACAGATGGTTAATTAGACAAGGATCCTGGTCGAACAGTATTCCTGGTCGAACCAGGTATTAAAAAAAAGAGAAAAAGAAAAAAGAGAAAAGAAGAAAAAATGAGGGAAGATAAATCCTGAAAAAATAAGAAAGTTAAGGAAATTCCTTAAAATATTTTCTGAAAATGTGAATATTATCAGAAAATGAGGAATAAATCCAGAAAATTAAGGATAAATCCCATAATTAAGGGAAAAATCCTTAAAATTAAATATAAATCCCAGAATTAAGGGAAAAATCTAGGAAATTAAGGGTAAATCCCAGAATTATGGGAAAAATCCAGAAAATTAAGGATAAATCCCAGAATTAAGGGAAAATCCAGAAAATTAAGGATAAAACCCAGAATTAAGGGAAAAATCCAGAAGATAAAGGAAAAATCCCAGAATTCAGGGAAAATTCCTGGAAATTAAGATAATTCCTAAATAATAGGGATAAAAGCAAATCGTTGTAAATGTATAGGTCGCTCCACACTTTACGCGAAAACGATACCCTGTAAGGGAACAAATGAACTTAAGTTCTACGAAACCTAGTCACTATTTCCCAAAAGTTGGGGGGAAAATGATAGGGAATAAATAAATCATGATTACGTAATTAATGTTGCATTAATTACACATGAATTGGGCCACTAAGCCCAATAAAAAGATGTTTGACATTCAGACCAAAAAGGTTAACACATTGATCAGGCCTGATGGACCAGATCAGGCCTGATGGAACAAAGAAGACCCACAAACCTGAATATTTAATTAATTTCATAATTAATTAAGTAAGGGAGAAAACAAATGTCAATATGAGTCCTAATAGGGACATGAATCCTTGTAGATTAGCCCTCAAAGGGTCTAATTGAATAAGGAATCAACTTCCTACTTCCTAGGACTCCAAAGTCCATCCTGATTCTGAGACTTGCCAACCAAGTCTCCTAACCCTAGTCCAATTCAAGGACTCCCAACATCTATATAAGGGGCCTCACCCCAAAAATCAGAACTATGTTTTTTGACTTGATCCTTGGTAATCAGCAAGCTACGTAGGCATCTTGTTAAGGCAGACCGAGTCACGAAATACAAGAACAGTTAGATCGAGCCTCGAAGCTCACGTTCCTTAGTAATAGATACAACAATTATTATACCTTAGTTTTTGATCCATATGGAGTATATTGCTAAGGACAAGTATCCTAGAACCGAGCAAAACCCTGATTCAACCCCTGAGAAGGGAGGACCTGGAAAAAAATTTGCTGAATACGCTAAGTTGAACGCTCCTAGAAGCCATATCTTGATGGAAATCGAGAAAGACCAAGATATTCGTTGGCCTAAACCCTTGAAGGCAGATCTAGCCAAGCTAGACAAGAGCGAATATTATAGATTTTACAAAGATGTTGGTCATGACACCGATGAGTGTAAGCAACTAAAAGATGAAATAGAGTTTCTCATTCGGAAAGGAAGATTGAACAAGTACACTGGGGAAGGAAGAGATAGGAATAACAATGGAAGAAAGAAATTCGAAGATCATAGGAGGGACCAAGACGATCAGGGGCGGAATCCCTAACCTAGGGGACCGGTGATAAATACAATCTTTGGAGGACCGCGACCCCGAGGACCTGTGATACACACGATTCATGCCAGGGAGGTTATGCATATTGTTGGAGAAGTCCTGAAGAGGGCCAGGACAGGAGTAACAATGGCTTTTGATGATTCTGACCTAGAGGGTGTGAAATTTCCTCATGACGACCCGTTGGTCATAACACCTATAATAGGAAATAGCCCGGTTAAGAGGGTTCTCGTGGATAATGGTGTTTCAGTGGATATCTTGCTCCGTGACACCTTTTTAAGGATGGGATATAATGACTCCCAATTGACCCCAACTGACATGCCGATATATGGTTTGTGGGAGTGGAGTGCCCCGTGGAAGTGATAATCAAGTTGCCAACAACCATAGGATAGGAACCAATGCAAGCAACACAGATGTTGGACTTTGTGATAGTAAAGTCTAGTTCAAATTATAATGCTATCATGGGGAGAACAGGGATACATGCCTTCAAGGCAGTCCCTTCTTCCTACCATTCAGTTATGAAGTTTTCCACCCGCAATGGGATTGGAGAAGAGAGAGGAGATCAAAAACTGGCTAGAATTTGTTATATAGCCTCTCTGAGGGCAGATGGAGTTGGGGGGGAAAGTTCTGTCTATTGAAGATCTAGATATTCGAGAGAATGATGAGAAAAGAGGGAAGCCAGCTGAAGACTTGGTTTCGATTCCTTTAGCTCCTCAGGATCCTGAGAAAGTTACTTTTGTTGGAGCCACACTAGAGGAGCCCCTTAGAGGGAAGTTAGTGAAATTTTTGTAAGAAAATAGTGACGTGTTTGCATGGTCGGCAGCTGATATGCCAGGCATAGAACTGGAACTAATTACTCATAAGCTGAATGTGGATCCGAGTCGGAAGACGGTGAAGCAAAAGAAAAGAATTTTTGCCCCAGAGAGGCAAGAAGCTATAAAACAGGAAGTAGAGAAGCTCTTAGAGGCTGGCTTCATTGAGGAGATACAATTTCCAGAATGGTTAGCAAACCCTGTAATGGTGAAGAAGGCCAATGGAAAATGGAGATATGTGAACTTCACTGATCTGAATGACGCATGGCCTAAGGACTGTTTCCCGTTGCCAAGGATAGATACTTTGATAGATGCCACTGCTGGACATGAGATGCTGAGCTTTATGGATGGATTTAGTGGATACAATCAGATCAAGATGCACAAGGACGGCATCCCAAAGGTATCATTCATCACTGACTTTGGTGTTTATTGTTATCTTGTTATGGCATTTGGTCTCAAGAATGCAGAAGCCACCTATCAAAGGTTGGTAAATAAAATTGTTAAGGATCTTATTGGCAAGACCATGAAAGTTTATGTTGATGACATGTTAGTCAAAAGTCTAGTGAAGACTGACCATATAACCCATTTGAGGGAAGCTTTTGAGGTCCTGAGATACCAAGATGATGTTAAATCCTACAAAGTGTGATTTCGGAGTAGGATCTGGAAAGTTTTTGGGATTGATGGTCTCCAAGAGAGGAATCAAGGGAAATCCTGATAAAATAAGGGTGATCCTGGATATGGAGCCCCAAAAAACTATTACAGATGTTCAAAACCTCACTGGAAGGGTTGCTGCATTGGGACGATTCATCTCAAAGTCTGGAGACAAGTGTTTGTCGTTCTTCAAGTCTTTAAAGAAAGTTAAGGATTTTGTATGGAGTGAAGAAAGCTAGAAGGCATTCGAGGAATTAAAGAAATATATGGCTCAGGCCCCGTTGTTGGCCAAGCCAGCTTCCAATGAAGTTTTATACTTATACTTGGCCGTTTCAGAGAGTGCGTTGAGCGTTGTATTGGTTAAGGAGGAACTAAAAATCCAGAAACCCGTGTACTATGTCAGTAAAATTCTGCATGGAGCTGAGTTGAATTATTCAACTATTGAGAAGTTTGCTTTAGCCTCGGTAATGGCTTCGAGAAAGTTGCGTCCTTACTTCCAGGCTCATAAGATTGAGGTGCTAACAAATCAACCCCTGAGAAATATCATTCATAGTCCCAAGGCTAGTGGGAGGATGATCAAGTGGGCAATAGAGCTGGGAGAATTCGATATTAAGTATAAGCCATGAACGGCAATAAAAGCCCAAGCATTGGCTGACTTCGTGATGGAATGTACCATACCCAACCAAGAAGTCGGGGGGCAGGAGGATACCATACCTCAAGACAAGGAAGTTGATAAGGGGGACTAGGAATAGGGTGATAAGGAGAAAGAATATCGGGTTCTCTATTTTGATGGAGCATTAAAAACAAATTCAAGTGGAGCAGGTTTGGTTTTACAAAGCCCTGATGGGTTCTTGATTGAGTATGCCATGAAGTTAGACTTCCCGACCACAAACAATGAGACAAAATATGAAGCTCTGATAGCTGGCCTCGGCCTAGCGGGGATACTGAGAGTCAAGAACTTGAAGGTATGTGGATACTCGAAGTTGGTTATATCCCAGGTGAGTGGAGAGTTTGAGGCAAGGGATGATACGATGGCTAAATATGTCCGCCTAGTAAGGGTTGTGATGACCCAATTCGATGAATGCCATGTTGAGCACACTCCAAGGGAGGAAAATGCTAAGGCAGATGCCTTATCAAAGTTTGCTTCATCCGAGATAGAGAAAGTTCAGGAAGTGTATACTTCCGCGTTCTGAAGACACGGAGCATTGATGTTAAGCTTGTAGCTCCTATAGGTCTGGGGACAACATGGATAGATCCCATTAAAACTCATATTCAAACCGGTTGGTTGCCTAATGATGCTACTGAAGCAAGGAAGTTGGCTATTCGAGCATTAAGATACTCCTTGATAGATGGGATTTTGTATAAAAGATCTTATTTAGTTCCTTACCTAAGATGTCTCATGCCCGATGAGGCACGCTTGGCTATTGAAGAAGTACATGAAGGTATCTGTGGGCAACACTTGGGGGGCAGGGCCCTAGCTCATAAGATAACCCGTTTAGGCTTCTATTGGCCAGAAATGATGGCTGATGCCAAAGAATATGTGAAAAAGTGTGACCGCTGTTAGAAGCATGCACATGTCGTTAAAAAACCCCCCGAGATGCTGACCTCCATCAACTCGCCCATCCCCTTTGCTATGTGGGGAATGGATATACTGGGGCCTTTCCCCATGGCCACGGCACAAAGGAAGTTCCTGATTGTAGCCATTGATTATTTTACTAAGTGGACTGAAGCCAAGCCTTTGGCCAAAATCACAACTAAGCAGGTTGCACAATTCCAGTGGGAAAATATCATGTGTCTGTATGGAATTCCCCTCAACCTAGTCACTGACAATGGAACATAATTCAATAATGAGGAATTCAAGAAATATTGTGAGGAGAATGAAATTGAGTTACGATTCACCTCTGTGGCTCACCCAAAAGCCAATGGGCAAGCGGAAGTGGCGAATCGAATAATCCTGGATGGACTAAAGAAGAGGATCGAGAATTCGAGGAATAACTGGGTGGATGAAATACTCCCAATACTATGGGCCTATAGGACTACCTGTAGAGTCACGACTGGAGCAACTCCCTTCATGTTAGCATATGGGGCAGAAGCAGTTGTTCCTGTAGAGATATCACATTCCTCCCCCAGGATTCAAGCTTTCAATGCTGAGGAAAATGAGGAAGGGAAAAGGTTAGCCCTGGATCTAATTGTTGAAGTGCTAGATGAGGCACATGCGAAGATAGTGGAATATCAGAAAAAGGTTTCATTCTACTACAACCTAAGGGTTAAAGAAAGGTTCTTCAAACAGGGTGACTTAGTCTTAAGGAAGGTGGAAGCTTCTGGTGTAGGGCAGAAAGGGAAGCTTGCCCCAAATTGGGAAGGGCCATACAAGGTCAAGAGTGTTCAAGGTAGATAAACCTACAAGCTTGAAACTATGGATGGTTTTGAAGTCCCGAGAACTTGGCATGCACAAAACCTAAAAATTTACTATGTGTGAAATGGTTGAGCAGGATTCTCACTTGTCAAGATGACAAGTAGGTTGAAAAGCACCTTGAAGCTTTGCTTGCTTAGGATTTACATATTTTAGTTTTGTTTTGAGGTTTATTAAGACTGGTATAAGGGATGAATCCCAACAATTTATGAAATTCAGAATGTTTTCAAAATATGTTTTGAATTCCAGTAACAAAACAAGTAAACTAAGTGCATGAGATGAAAGCATAAAGTTCGATAAATAAAACAAGTTCAAATAAATAATACAAAGTATGATAAATAAACTCTCGAAGACAAGATAAAATAGATAAGCCACTCAGGGCTGAAAAAGCTCTAAGAAGCATATGTGCCCTCGGCATCCACATCATCATCTCCTCCGATCTCGCTGGAAGTCTCTGTCGTCTCGGAGGAGGAAGAGCTTTCATCCTCAGTAGGCCTGGAAGATGATTTGGGAGGAGGAAGAATCGGGTCCTGAGGGATACTGTAACACCCCCAAATCCGGGGTTGGGGATCCGGGTTGTCATGAGTTCCATTTCCCTTAACAACACCCAATCTTAATAAATAATCAACTACTCTGTACTGTGACCCCACCATTAAACACACACACCACAAGTTATAGCCTCAGAGATGAATATCCAAAAATAATCACAAGTCGTTTTATTCCACAATTATATGCCAATGCACCTTAAACAGGTTTCTGAATAATTTACATTTCTTTGCCATTATTACAATTCATAATATACATAAGTTTGGTACATTATTAGTTGAAAACTTAGCCTATTGGTAATTTCTACCTCAGCTACAGCGTCCTCAACACTTCCAGAAAGCTGCGGAACGTTTCCTAATCGCTTGCGAATTGGGAGCTTGGTCATGTTCATCTTTTCTATCTGTTGTTGTGTGATGAAAGAAGAAAGCAAGGGTGAGCAGCAAGCCCACCAAAATAATATGTATAATGATTAACAATATATGAGCCTTCTCATAGTACTCATGAAAGTCTTGGTCAAAAGAAATGAACCAAGTTGATATCTTAATGCGATGAAGTCGCAAAATATTCAGTATATATATATACATATATACTTTTCAAAATATGGGAAGTCCTCTTCCATGCATAATACACACAGAGTTCCAGTATATAACTGTATAAAAATATCGTTGCAAGGTGATCTCATATATCTAACCTTGTCTCAACATTTTTCTGAAAATCTTTCTCATGCATAAGATAATCATTTACTAGATATAAGTTTAAAAGATGAAGTTACAAGATACTCCAATATACTTATATCTTTTCCGAATACTACTTGAACCACCACCGTTCAAGTTATAATTAGTTTCAAAAGTTCATCACACTGATGAGACTACAAGATAAGACTTGAATAGATTCAATCTTTGAAATATTTTGAAGGAAATGAAGTTATGATATACTTCATTAAGTCCCGATATATATATACACCTATATATATACATATGTTTCCTGAAAACCTCTGTCATGTAAAGTATGAACAGAATTGCAATATCCAATAAATTTGGAAAGGAAAGAATTTTGGCATAAACCTGATATCTTGCTGATCAGGCAAAGATACCAATAAGTAACCTTTTCTACTAGTAGATGGACAAATTCCCCACTGGTCATCACCCTGGTCGCAATAGGACCTTATGCTGGACTGCCACTCAGCCACTTACGTATTTGATGGACTCCCACTGAGCCACTTACACTATCATGGACGCCTACTGAGCCCATGTTGCTTATGCCGACTCGATAGATGGACTTACTTCCCGAACGTTGGGTAAGTAATCAATTCATTTACCAAAACAACAACCTCGTTGCGAATATAAAATACACCACAGAGCCGGATCCCTCAGGTTTTGAGCGAGTATTTAAATCCCCTTTAAAAGGAAGATCTTAAATATAAAAATGAGTTTTGGGATCCGCTCTAACTTTTAAAAATCATTTTGAAGACTCGAAAACACTTTAAAGAGTGTTTGGAGTAATGCTGATTTAATGAAGTAAATCAGTCCCAATATATTTAGAAAATATCTGAATATTATTATTTAAATAATATTCCCACAAGAATAATCTTTATACAAATAATTGAAGTAGAAGTTGTAAGACTTATACTTGAAATGAGTATTAAATAACCAAAGATATACTTATACGAAAGTACTATCTTTATTTGAATAATCAAAAATAAGTTTGATTATCGACACCTTATTCTTTAATAAAAATAAAGATATAACTCAGCAATAATCGGAGTCATAGATCCTCAAATGAATATTCAATAATATTCATTAAATAATATAAAATGAGTCATAAGCCCTCGAATGAATATTCAAATAATATTCAATAAATAAAATAAAATAAAGTTATCGAATAAACCTTATTCGATTAATAGTTTTGAAAACTATAACCATATATATATAAAATATATATATTATACTCGGGAACATCGACTCCCGGTTTAGAAATATGTTCACCTTTTTATCCCCTATACTAAGGGTAACTCAAATACCGCTTATCTCTAGCATAGGTATTATGCAACTGTAAGCATTTTAACCAACAGATATATAATCCAAGAATATGAAACAGGCATTCATATATACCATATCACATGCTACAATATATCGCAAGAATTTGCTAATAACAAATATGCATTTATCGCAAGATCATGCATATACACATATACATCACAATAACAGTATAACGGGTAGAAAACTTGCCTGAGCGACTGGGGGTTACGAATGGCTCGGGATGAGTCTGGTCACCTATAAGCAACAAGTAAGTTGGAATTAAACCAAAGTCACTTGTAAATCTATACTCTAACCAACTCAGACTCTAACGCTCGTTTTGCGCTTACTGATTCTCTTAAGTCACTCGAGTACCCTCGGCTCCACCATTTTTAATAATTTAACCATTACGAGTTTTAAGGCGATTCCTTCGCGAGTGTCTTACCAACTGCCTATTACACCTTACATAAATGTTTCATACTTCAATTAGTCCTTTAAGGTCTTTAACCTATGTTTCAAAATAAGGTGAGGGGTAAGGGTTCGTTCGCAAAACGCCGTTACTTAAAACGGCTGTTTCTCCTAAAACGTTCATCGGAATCAAACGAACCACATATCAAAACGAAGCTCGTAACATGAACTATCTAAACATGGCAATGGTCAAAACCTAGCAGTGAGTTCAAGGGTTCTGATGTTAAGAACAAAAACAGTCTACGGTAAATCGGGCATTACGACGGCTATATTTACGCGATTTCCCAAATTTAAACCATTCCAAAACAACCCATAATCAAGCCACAATCACATCCCAATCCAAACTCCATCCATACCACATCATAACAGCCCCAATCAATTCAATATTAACATTTATACTTATGCTTAAGCTTGAATTTAACTATACCTAAGTTCTTTTAACCAAAACAACAAGATTCACCATCCATTTCACTACCACTCCAACCCAAATTCTAAACCAACAAGCATTAAGCTACTATATCACCATAACAACTAAAATCATCCTATTTAACAAAGTAAAGCTAGGGTTTGGAGATGATATACCTTCCTTGAAGTGGTGTGAGTAGCTAGGAAGCCTTAAGAAGCCTTGAGATGACTTAGGGATGCTTGGATCTTAAAGGAAAAATAAGAAAATCAAGTTAAAATTCTTGAAGTCACTATTCATTGTCTTCTTCATTGATTTCTTGAAGAAGATTGTGAATGATTTGGAGGCTTAAACTCATAGAATAGCCATAACTATGCATAAGGAATACTAGGAAATTATCTTACCAATTTAGGAAGCCTTGAACTTGGATTTTGAAAATTCTTTTCTTTGAAATAGTAAAAAGCCGAGAGTAAAGCTTGGAGAAGATGAAATGTTTTGTGTTTTTGTTTTGATTTGTTTTGGTTGGTTGCTTATTTGATTTGTTTTAGGTTAATTACCAAATTAACCTTGGTTTTGTGTGGTTAATATTCCACCACATTTCCTTCCTTCTTATGTCATGCTTGCATCACTTTGTGATGTCATCATCCCTCCTTTGTCCTCTTTCTATTGGTTGGATAACATCATCCCCACTAATCTCTTTGATTAGCTTCTAATTGTTTGCCTAATGACCGCTGATCTGTTATACGGTTCGCTTAACTTTCGTTTTCGTTTATCGTTTGAGGGATCATACCCGGGATCTTATTACTTAGGTTCCCTTAACCTTTCTCAATATATTATATTCCTTTTATGACCCTCTCTTATAATCCTTTAATTTAAATCCTTTTTATCCTGTTACCTTATACTCAATTCTTTCCGTATCTAGTGGATTTCCGGGAAAAATCAAAGTGTTCGGAATTGGATTCTGACGATCTTTACAAACACTTATATACCACATAGAGTACTAATAATATCCCACTAGATCAATAACAGAACCCCTACATAGCGTGGCATGAAACGTTTTCTCATTCAGCAAAAACACTATTCATAAGGGTTTCAAAAATTTTCCAAAAATTGGGGTTATTACAGATACAAACCGAGACAACCACTCGGGTACGAAACCTCTGCAGTAAAGCCTCGTCATCTGGACAGACATAGTCCACCAGGTTAATATCAGGACAGGCCTCGTTCACGGTCCCAAGGGTCGTGTCCCAGCCAGTCCTAAAAAACCCAGGGAAGACTGAATCGTCTCTCACCCTCATGGACTGGGTAAACTCTTCCTAGTCCAAATAGCTGTCAATCGCCTTATCTTTCTCCGACCTTATCACCATCAACTCAGTGTTGGACTCTCCGAGCTCCTCCTCCTTATGCTTCAGCTTCCGCTCCAAAGCGGCATACTTCTTCTGCTGCCTCCTGAGGGCATTATCATTTTTGCTAGAGGCCCTCTTCCATGATTCAGCTTGCCTCAAAGTGCCTTGGAAGTAGGCGTTAGACTGAAATGAAACAATAAACAAAAGTGTAAGGCAAGTGAATGCTACAAGTACAAAAGAAAAATTTCAAGAAATAATCATACCGAGCCTAAGGACTGAGCTCCCATGAGCTTTATCCTCTCTAAGTTAGGAATAGCCACCACATCGGTGAAGTCCTTGGGAGTTATGCCATGGTAAGACCAATCCCAGGCGTGCTTCATGGATCCAACCACGGTATCCCCTCGGCGGAATCCCCAGAGAGGCTGAAAGGTGCCCGTAGCATAAGAGACAGGAGCAGCCGTAGTGATAGGGGCACTGTGGCTCTCAGTTGGAACCTCCACCATGGGCTCCTTATGCTTCCGTAGGAAGCTAGGCTCCGTAGCCTTTCCTCGAGTATTCAGGCCCGTAAGGCGAGCCTTCTTCATCCTGGCAGTCTTCTCAACGAGAGGCACATTATCCTCGTTGATCTCCTTAGCAGCTGCAAAACAAGAGAAAAAAAAAATAAGTGGTGTCAATAATGCATGAAACAAAATAAAAATAAGAAGGGAAGAAAAATACCCTATTGAGAAACAGAGGATAGCCCAACGTGGATGAGGGAGAACTCCTCTAAAAGAGTCGAGCTAATAGTGGCACCGTCATCCCGAGTAAGCTCATCATAAATGATAGTTTTCTTGGGGGTTAAGTGAATGGATTTGAGGCTACCATCACTAACCTTCCCGAAGGAAGATCTGAAGAGGATGCCCCAGTCACCATTCTCTCACCTTAACCCGACAAAACTATTCCTCCAATTTTGGTTATTGTAGGTAATGGAGGCGCTATTAAAAATGTGCTTACACTTGGGCCTTTGTTTAACGTAGACCCAACCACAATTACCAGAAGAACTGTTGTAACATTGAAAAACCTTCTTAAAAACAGCTACAGCTAAGGGAAAACCTCCCCGAAGACAACAAACCATGAAACATAAAATATTCCTCCAGGCGTTTTGAGGAAGCTGACAGGGGTTTATTTTCAAATCAGCTAGGAGGTGAGGAATAAAGGGGTGAAAAGGAAACCTAAGCCCAACATCAAGGGCATCTGTGTAAACAAAAAGAGTATCTGGTTTCCAGTGGCAGGTACGGTCGCCACCAGAAACTGGAACTAGCCTAAGGGGAGGACGAACATTGTAACGTGCATTTAACTTATCATAATCTATATTGTGCCATGTGTTGCAATGATTAAAAGAGTCGAGATGTGTAGTGGAAGGATATTCGTCCCCCTAGTATTAATCAAATCTATCAAAGACATGTAAGAAGAGCGGATTTGCACATCTTTACCTCATTTTGAAGTCGGGGCAATCTAGGCCGCTCTCTCAGCACCTTTGTCTGCCATTAAAGGAGGATGAAGAAAACCTTGAAACCTTGGATGGAAGGAAGGAGGCCGGAAAAGGCTTGGAAACGGTCGGAAAACTCTTGAAGAAAGAAAAAGGTTGAGAGTGTTGAGAGAAGAGGAAGGTGTTTGAGAAATGAGTGAAGTGAAAAGTGTGAGGAGGTCACACCCCCCCACTCTTATATAGGCAAAAGAAGGGCAAATTGGGCCTAAAAAGCCCATTGAGGCCCAAAAATTGGAGAATTCTGGAAGTTTCTAGAAGATTTTGGAAAAATCCAAGTAAATCCTAGAAACAGATAGAAGATTCTAGAAAAATTTAGAGTTTGTGCTTAAAAAGAAGGCCGAACCCAAATTTTATTGGGCATGTAAGTAACTCAAGCCCAGATAAGGGCCCATGACAGAAAATACCAATTTTTTGAATACAACAAGCCCACATACTGGGTCCAAGTTCATATACTCAATTCAAGCCTAGTGGATGGCCCAAAGGGAAGGAAAGCCCAATTGTTTGAAAGGCCCAACAAAAGGGGCAATTTAGAAAATAAGGAACCAAGCCTCATTGGGCCTTGAAATAATAAAATGGCCCAATAAGGGATAAGCCCGGAAAAGGGCCCAGGTAAATTAAAAAATGGGCACAAGATAAAAAGCCCAGGAAGATAGGGACAAAAAATTGATTTTCTGTCCTAATTCGACCAGGACTAATATTATGTTCTTGGTCAAATGATCTAGGTCGAAATGACATACGACCAGGGAAAAAAGGAGGGCATAATTCGGTCAAAACGTACATCCTGACCAAAAATTCCTCCTCGAGAACAAAAGAAAAATATTTAAAATTCCTGTTCCATTCGACCAGAATCTCAGAATAATTCATGGTCGAAATCTTTGAGGTTGAAAAGCTTCGACTAGGGAAAATTGAGGGTTTAATTCGGTCAAAAGAAAGTTCCTGCGCTTGGCAAAATAGGGAGAAAATCATGGCCGAAATTCGACCAGGATTCCTACTCGAAACCTTCCTCCTCGAAACCCTATCGACCAGGGCGGACAGATGGTTAATTCGACCAGGATCCTGGTCGAACAGGATTCCTGGTCGAACCAGATATTAAAAAAAAAAATGAGAAAAGAAGAAAAAATGAGGAAAGAAAAATCCTGAAAAAATAAGAAAGTCAAGGAAATTCCTTAAAATATTTTCTAAAAATGTAAATATTTTCAGAAAATGAGGAATAAATCCATAAAATTAAGGATAAATCTCAGAATTAAGGGAAAATCCAAAAAATTAGAGATAAATCCCGGAATTAAGGGAAAACCAGGAAATTAAGGATAAATCCTAGAATTAAGGGAAAAATCCAGAAAATTAAGGATAAATCCCAGAATTATGGGAAAAATCTAGAAAATTACGGATAAATCCCAGAATGAAGGGAAAATCCAGAAAATTAAGGATAAATCCCAGAATTAAGGGAAAAATCCAGAAAAATAAGGAAAAATCCCAGAATTCAGGGAAAATTCCTGGAAATTAAGATAATTCCTAAATAATAGGGATAAAAGCAAATCGTTGTAAATGTGTAGGTCGCTCCACACTTTACGCAAAAATGATACCCTGTAAGGGAAAAAATGAACTTAACTTCTGTGAAACCTAGTCACTGTTTCCCAAAAGTTGGGGGGCAAATGATAGGGAATAAATAAATCCTGATTACGTAATTAATGTTGCATTAATTACATATGACTTGGGCCACGAAGCCCAATAAGAAGATGTATGACATTCAGACCAAAAAGGTTAACACATTGATCAGGCCTGATGTACCAGATCAGGCCTGATGGAACAAAGAAGGCCCACAACCCCGAATATTTAATTAATTTCATAATTAATTAAGTAAGGGAGATAATAGTTGTCAATAGGAGTCCTAATAGGGACATGAATCCTTGTAGATTAGCCCTCAAAGGGTCTAATTGAATAAGGAATCAACTTCCTAGGACTCCAAAGTCCATTCTGATTCTAAGACTTGCCCACCAAGTCTCATAACCCTAGTCCTATTCAAGGACTCCCAACATCTATATAA
This sequence comes from Apium graveolens, assembly GCF_009905375.1. NCBI lineage: Eukaryota > Viridiplantae > Streptophyta > Magnoliopsida > Apiales > Apiaceae > Apium > Apium graveolens. The sequence goes on along the minus strand of NC_133654.1, from coordinate 166,764,139 downwards.
GGGGCCTCACACCACAAATCAGAACTATATTTTTTGACTTGATCCTTGGCAATCAGCAAGGTACGTAGGCATCTTGTTAAGGCAGATTGAGTCATTAAACACAAGAGCAGTCAAATCGAGCCTCAAAGCTCACGTTCCTTAGTAATAGATACATCAATTATTATACCTTAGTTTTTGATCCATAACACTCCATAAAGCAAAAAAAAATTGAATCCCTACTGCATGATCTATGCATAATGATTAAATAATTATGGAGAATAGGATCATGTGACTTAATAAAGCTTTCCGTATGATAGTAATGGAAGTCCCGATCTTGATGAATCACAGCAGCCCTCCTTTCAAAGATCTGCTCTCCAAAGATATCCACACGAATGTACGATCGTCCAATGATCACCGGAGCCGGTACTAGCCGATTAGATTGCCTCTTTCTCTCTCTCTTTCTTTAGCCTCTCTAAAACGTAGAATTGCTAGAGTTTTTCTGAAAAACAAAAATATAACCAGTAACCCTAAAACTATACCCTAGAATTAAGGCTTAATTCTAAACCTAATGGGCTTCTAAAAACCCAATCTGATTTTGGGGTTTTATTACTATTAAATTCGAATTCTAATATATATAATTAATCAAGTTTCACTTAATTAATTTAATAATTAAATTCAAATTAATAATAAAAAAATATTTAAATTCATAATCTAAATAACACCCCGTTTAAACATTCTTTATGTGTGACCCTTTAGGTTATTATTACGTTGGCAATATTTTTATTTTATAATAATAAAATTATAAATAATGAGTGACATCTAGTAATATATCATTGCTACCCAAGTAATAATAATAATTGGTGATTCAATTAAACATTTCGTGAATAATGTACAATGTAATATAATCCCTTTAGCCTTATATTATATATAAATCAAACTCGAGGCATGCATTGTGTCATCCTCTTTTAACATTTAATCTTTGTTTTTCTTGACCAATGAGTAGACTATTAAACAAATCAGTATTCGAACACAGCCATGTATTTTATAGTCTTACTCAATTAAGATGCCAAAAAATATCACTCCTTAATATAGGATGGCTAAATCTCATCTAGATCATTCATATTTCTTATACAATTCATAATATACCCAATGTCTACTTTTATTATTACCCGGTCAAGGATAACTTTCAATTGTATCAAAGTGTATTAGTTCTCATATACATATATATATATAATGACTTCGAGTCTAAGGACCAATACATTATTATCACTGTGAGATTAACTTATGACACTATAAACATGTAGTATCACACAACGGGTCAATCCAGCACCATGTATCTAATACATGTTCCTGTGTTTTGACTTTAGTATCACCATACCTATGATCAATGAGATATGATGATCAGTCAACAAACACACTAGTCTCAATATATTTATTATCGTCCCTTAACAATAATACTTGACTAAGGACCTTTAGGAATATCAATACTATTCTCATAATCTCATTTCTAAGTCACGTACTTAAAGATATAGATTAACATATCATATTCCAAGAACATTTATTAATCTAATATTTTATCACGAAAAATAAAGATATAATAAATTTTTAAGGAATAATCCATAGAATCATAATTAATAATTCAAATGTCTCATAACATAAACATAAAAGTGTTGTCTCTAGGGCGCACACACTAACACCTTGTTTCCCGTTTGGGGCGGGGATCGGGGAGTAAAATAATTTCCATTCAGGGATCGGGCGGGTTCGGGGATCAGTTTTGGGTTCGGAGATCTGGGGAGGGGATAGCACTCCTCGACCCCGAAGTGACCCGCTGGCCATCCCTAGTCATCACAAATTTTGTTGATCACCCAGAATTTAAAGATGTGTGTTTGTAGACAGAAGTTATGGATCCAATTAATTTCGACGTGGTATCTAACCTATCTGATCAGATAAAAGACTTGGGTAGAAAATAAATAAATATTATTATTGAATTAGTTTAGGGAAAAATGTAAAAATAATTAACGAATAAAAGTCGAGAACGACTGGATAACGTTGTATTAATCCCAATAACAGAAAACAATACATGTTAGACCTATATAAACATGGTCAACACTATAACATATTCTAAAATACACAAATCTCATTTGACATACCTATGACATGAATATAACAATCTTTTACTAACACTTAAATATAAAATCACTGGAGTTGGACGGAGACATTATCGATTCTAAAGACAACAAGTTCATTTATGTTGGAAATATTCACTATTACAGCAATATAGAGGTAGTTATATAACATATTTAACAAGCCAATGCCAAGATAATAATTAACAAAATAAAACATGTAGGTAAATAGCATGCAAATCAGTAATTGTAAGAACGAAGAAAGAACAGAAAGCGTACCAGTAACCTTAGCTTTAACACAGTGAAAAGAAACATAAAAGCGGTAGTAGCCAATAGGTACAATGTAACAAGAAAACTAAGCAGTTGAGTCTCCAGGCCTTGCACGAAGCCCTGACTGCTCTTGAAGAGATAATTGCCCCCACCTGCTGCGTTGGGTTGCTTGCAATGCTTCCTCCGGGATAAAATAACTCCGGACTTGATGTTCACAGCAACGACAAATCCTACTTCGACTAGCACCTCAGTCGCCGAAAAAATCAGCAGCTCAGAATTGTGTTTGGGAGAGAAGAGAAAGTAGAGAGAAGAAGAGAATGTAGGTGTGGTATTTTTTCATCAACAACTTAGGCCTCTATTTATAATGGAGGCTAAATGTAATTGACCACCCAGACATTAATAGACTTTAATATCAGAAATCAAAACTACTCATTTAATACATAAATTAAAACTGTTGATTTTGAATTTAAATAAAATGTAATAGCTTTTGTATTTAATCCACACATTAAATCAGTTTTAATGTTTTCAATTATGAATATATATTATCAGTTACATGTCCAGATTCATTGAATCTGACTCAGCCCACTTACAAAGTGACCAAGCTCAACAGAAACAATAACTCGGCCCGATTGATAAATTAATTCTAATTAAAAAGTTAAATCACAAATAAATAAAATTCTCACTTTATTTATTTTCAATGTGGGACAAATGACATATTCTCCATTTCAAGCTTTTATAAGCTACTAATTTCAACTCTATTTCTCTTAGATTTAATTAAGAAAAATTCTTAAAATCATACATGAGAGTTTAAGTTTACATATCATGGAACAACTTCCAATCATTAGATTTTCGGATTATCATCAAGAACATAATAAAAATTATAATCTAAAATCCATTTTTTCTAACAATCCCCCACAAATCCATACAAAAATGTGATCAGTTTTTTCATTATGAATTGTTTTTCAGAGTCGGTACCCTTCCGGGTTTGAACCCTCCTAAATCCTCTACTTCAACGGCTACCAGATTCAGATGAAATGTTTCACCTTGAATCTTAATCTGTTTAGTATAACCATGTTCCATAGATGATGATAAGTGAACGACTATGGTGCCAATCTACGGCTTTGAGACATTAATGGTCCTGTCTCGATCCTGTTCGTCGAATGCTTCAAGGAATAACCCTTTCCTTTAATTGAGACCACATAATTACATTCGCTTAGCTGGGCATCTCCAGAAATATACTGCTTCTATCTCTTCATATGACTTGATCCCATTCAGAGTTTGAACACTCTTGCTTTTCTAGCAGTGTCTGTACCTTCTAGGTTTACAGGGGATAGACTCAGATACAATAGTATCATCTATGTAGCAAAGGTACTACCAAATCATCCTTACAACTTGTTATTGAAGGGTTTTAGCACATAAACGCAACGAAAACATTAATTTAAATCTTAAAAAAATGAAACCCTCCGCAGGATCCATGCGAAAAATAATATTTAATTCATAGTTCAGTATGTTTACCTTAAGAAGCTTTACGTTAATGGAAAGATGGAGGTCTTTAATAGCGATCCAAGAACGATGAACGGAAATCCTTAGCAGCTGCTCCTCTGCTCCTCAAGTGTGAAGCACTCCACCGGTATCCACCAAGAGTACAATGTGATGGAGGAGGAATATGTTGAGAGAATTAGTTGCCTCCCTCTTGTTCTACTTTAGAATTAGGGTTAATTATTTGGGTTGAGGCAAATAGGATTTATAATAGTATATTTATAGGCAAAAAATTTTGCTGAAAATTTTCCATAAAATATTATTATTATTAACTCTTTAATTGATTATTCTTATTAACCAATTAACTAATAATTAAAACACCTTTTAATCATTAATCCCTTTTCTAAACACTTTAGAAAAATAATTCTCTCACTTGATTTAATTTCTAAAATTAAATTCTTAATTAATAATATTAAGAATTAATTAAATCTCATTTAATCAATTATTAAATCTGCTAAATAATTATTTATTTCACAAATAAATAATTACCAGCCATTATTAATTAATTCATCCACCATTAAATCATTCTCTTTTATGGCGTGACCCTGTAGGTTCAATATTAAGCCGGTAGTAGAAATAAATAATAATAAAACTATTTTATCATTATTTATATAAATTCTCTAATTCATTAAATATGATTAATTAATAAATTAATCATATTAATTCTACATCGTGAGGGATACTTCTCAGCATATCACGACTATCCGGATAATACGAATTTACTGCTTAGAATATCAAGAACCTATTCAGTGAATAGTTACCGTACAATTAATTCCTTCTACCCTGCAATGTCATGATTAAATACAAGGCACGGAACTCGTGTCAAGCCTATCTTATTTAATCATATGCTTTCCCATTCACTATGCTTAGTTCTAATTAATGTGAATTAGAAAATGCTTTCTAATTTCATTCACTCTGGCCAGAGATTCCTGAACTAGCATAAGTGGATCATCTTTGAACATTCTCTTCCTTTCACTGGAAGGGGTAGATCCTTTATTGATCATACACTATCTTCGTGTACAAATTCCTACACCTAGTAGAGCCCTTATTATTGTCCCTGGAGACTAAGAACTAAACCAAAGTATAGTTCAGTGTACACAAGATGACTATGATGACCTCAAGTCTAAGGATACTTGTACAACTATCACTATATGAACATCTGCTGACACGTGAGTGAACTCCATCAGTTGTTCAGCTGTGTGAGTCATTTTCAGTGAACTTATTCTATAATAAGCACCTACATACTAGCTATAGTGTCACCACACAAATGTCTATGAGAACAGACATCCTTCAAAATGAAGCAAGCATAGTATGTACCATTCTTTGCGGATTACTAATTACCAGTTAGTAATTCTACGACCAGGAAATATTTAAGTTTAGAGTTATCATCTTTTAGGTCTTATTATTATGATCTCATCATAATCCATAAAAAGCTTTACTCTAAACTATGGTATATCTTATTTAAATACTTAAATAGATAAAGCCCGCAATAAAACCAAAACAAGTCTTTTATTAATATCAATGAAATCAAAACAGATTACATAAAAGTTATTCCTAAATCATCATACATGATTGGACTTAGGACACATCTCTTTCAATCTCCCACTTGTACTAAAGCCAATCACTCTGGTAACTAATACCCATCTTGTCTTTATGACGATCAAAGTGACTTTGAGAAAGTGGCTTTGTTAAAGGGTCTGCTATGTTGTTATGTGTGTCAACTCTCTTGACGTCTCCTCTTTCAATACAATACAAGAAATGTTACCGCACTCCCACTAACCTTTTTGTAGACACATGGTTCATCTATATTTTTTATAAAACCAAACTCTTTGATTGTCTCATCAAAACGGATGTTCCATCTACGAGAAGCTTGCTTTAAACCATATATGGTTCGCAGCAGCTTACACACCAGGTGTTCATTTCCCTTGAAAAGAAAACCTTCTGGATGTATCATATACATTTCCTCTTCAAGTTTCCCATTGAGGAAGTCCGTTTTCACGTCCATTTGCCAGATCTCATAGTCGTAGTAAGCAGCAATCGCAAGCAAAATCCGAATTGATTTTAACAGGGCTACAGGCAAAAAAGTTTCATCAAAGTTAATCCCTTGCCTTTGTCTGAATTATTTTGCCACGAGCCTAGCCTTATAGGTCTCCACCTTCCCATCTGCTCCAATCTTTCTTTTGTATACCCACTTGCACCCAATAGGCTTAACACCTTCAGGCGCCTCAACCAGAGTCCATACTTGGTTGGTATACATAGATTCCATTTCGGATTTCATGGCACTATGCCATTTCTCTGAGTCAACACTACTCATAGCCTCATTATAGGTCACAGGATCGTCATCATCAATGATTGACAACTCATTGTCATTCTCAATGACAAGGCCATAATACCTCTCAGGTTGACGAGACACTCTCCCTGACCTACGAATGGGCTGTTCCACAGAAGGTTGTTCAGTCTGAACAGGTGTTTCCACTTGATCCGTAGTAGTTTATGCTTCTTGAACTTCATCAAGTTCAATTTTGCTCCCAGTGTTTCCTTCAAGGATAAACTGCTTTTCCAAGAAGGTAGCATGTCTGGAGACAAACACCCGATGATCGGTGTAAAAGTAATACCCTAAAGTCTGTTTAGGATATCCCACAAAATTACATTTTACAGATCGAGATTCCAGCTTATCTGGGTCAACTTTCTTGACATAAGCTGGACATCCCCAAATCTTAACATGTTTAAGACTCAGTTTCCTTTCTTTCCATATCTCATATGGAGTTTGAGGAACATATTTGGAAGGCGCCTTATTCAGTAAATATGCTGAGGTTTCCAATGCATAACCCCATAGGAATACTAGAAGATTCGCATAGCTCATCATGGACCAAACCATGTCTAACAAAGTTTGATTTCTCCTTTCAGATGCCCCATTCAACTGTGGAGTATATGGAGGAGTCCACTGGGAGACTATACCATTTTCTTTGAGATAAGCTAGAAACTCTCCATTCAAGTATTCACCACCTCGATCTGATCGAAGAGTTATAATACTATGTTTGGTTTGTTTCTCCACTTCATACTTATATTCTTTGAACTTTTCAAAGGATTCAGACTTGTTTTTCATCAAATACACATATCTGAAACTAGATCGATCATCTATGAAAGCAATGAAGTATGAAAATCCACCCATGGCTTGCGTAGACATTGGTCCACATACATCTGTCTGTACCAATCCTAGCAAATCTGCAGCCCTCTCTCCATGTCCACTAAATGGAGATTTGGTCATTTTACCCAGTAGACAAGACTCGCATGTAGGATATGATTCAAAATCAAAGGGGTCAAGTAACCCTTCCTTATGCAATGTCCGCAGTCCATTTTCACTAATATGACCAAGTCTGCAGTGCCACAAGAAAGTGAGATTTTCATCATCCATTTTTCTTTTATTAGTTTGTTCAATTTGTAGTAAATTATGCTCTACGTCACATACATACAGACCATTGTTAAAATACCACTTCCATAAAGAACGTTATCTCTAAGAATTGAACATTTATTATTTTGAATAACAAACGAAAATCCAGCCAAGTCTAACATGGAATAGAAATAATATTCCTTACAATCGAGGGAACAAAATAACAATTATTTAGAACAATAGTCTTGCCCGTAGGCATATGTAAATGAAATTATCCTACAGCTTCAGCAGCAACTCTTGCTCCATTTCCCATCCGTAGAATCACCTCCTCTTCTTCAAGAGTCCTACTTCTCTTTAGTCCCTGCAACGAATTGCAAATATGAGAACCATAGACGGTATCTAATACCCAAGTAGAAATTTGACTTAGTGACATATTAACTTCGATCATGAACATACATGAATTAGAAGCGGTAGTCTCACTACCCTTCTTCTTCTTCAATTCTGCAAGGTAAACCTTGTAGTTCCTCTTCCAGTGCCCCACCTTGTTACAGTGAAAGCAAACAGCTTTGCTCTTGGGGTCTTCAGCTTTTGGTGGAACCGGCTTTTTCTCACCTAATTTCTTCTTCTTGGAAGGGTTCTTCTTCCTTTTTTTAGGATTGGAACCTTCACCAATTAGAAGAACAGAACTCTTCTTAGGGGGGAAATTCGATTCCGCAGTCTTCAACATGTTGTGGAGTTCAGGCAGGCTGACATCCAGCTTATTCATGTGAAAGTTCACAACAAACTGCGAGAACAAACTCGGAAGTGATTGCAAGACCAAGTCTTGGCTCAGCTCCCCATCCATGGCAAAACCAAGTTGTCCAGGACATTCAATCAAATTGATCATCTTAAGTACATGGTCATTCACAAATGATCCCTCAGACATCCTACAACCGAACAGCTCCTTCGATATCTCATATCGAGCTATCATCCCTGCTACATCATACAACTCTTGTAGATACATAAGGATAGTGTGAGCATCCATATGCTCATATTGCTTCTGTAGCTCAATGTTCATGGAAGCTAGCATGATGCATTGAGCAACATTTGCATCATCTATCCACTTATGATACACAACATGTTCATCATTATGTGCATCGCTAGCAGGTTCAGTAGGCTTAGGTGAGTCAAACACATATTCCAGCTTCTCAACCCTGAGAACAATTCTCAAGTTTCGAAGCCACTCAGCAAAATTAGGACCAGTCAACTTGTGAGCATCTAGTATACTCCGGAGTGATAGTGCAGAAGACATAACGAATATATTAAATCTGTAAATGATGAACACATAATAACACTTAGCAAATATTCAATTTCATTTCAAAATACTATATGAATCGGGTCTTTATTCATAAGTGGATCCCACTAGTTTATCTAATTTATACAACCCCTAAGTGAAAATTAAGCATTCATAATGCTAGTGGGAATAGGGATCCTACATTCCATCACACAACCTCGGCTGTAGCACGAAACGTCATGTGATGTTCAATAGGCAGACAACTCTTGTCAATTACATCTTATGTTATTCCCTAATAAAACTTTAGCCTCTTGATTAATTAAGTCACGGCTGTAGTACGACAAACTCAATATTCTAAGTCAAGTCTAACCCAACATTTCATACAATTGAATCAGTCTCCAACGGCCCAAGGCTGTAGCACGTAACGACCTTTAGATTCTAATTCAATGTGCACATCTTTATGTAATAGACAAGTATTTCTTATTTCGAAATCAAAGCCCTCGGCTGTAGCACGAAACGACAATGATTTAAAAAATAAGAACTACTTTCTACCATATTGGAAGGCTATGACCGACACAAGCCCGTTGTGTCATCGGCCAATTACTACTTGATATTATTTAATTCTAGAGGGATTATATTATGTTACAATCATAATCATATTATAAAGAGATCCTTCCTTTTAAATTAAATATTTCAAATCAATAATCGATAATCAGATAATTCCCAGATCGGGGGGAGCATTATTTTTAGGTCCCAATGTGTTTGTAGAAGGGGGGTTGAATACAAACAATACCAAATAATCGAATAAATGCGGAATAAAAAATGTGAAACAAAATTCAAGTTAAATAAGAATATTATTAAAATTGAAAGGTGTTACAACAACTGTATCGATTACAAGGAATTAATCTCAAATTAATTATCACAAATCTAGAATAAATTTGACATGAACTTTTTCTATTTTTGTAATAAAAAGATTCAAATGCTAAACGCAATTTGAGATTAAGTTCTAGGGATTTTGATCCGCTAGATAGTTACACAAGAACAAGATAAAGATTTCTAGTGGTTTGGATTTAACTTTACAAACTAGAAATTATGTCTTGAAATTAGCAGAGAAGATGAAATATTTGTTCTGCTTCTTTTTCTTCTTGTTCTCGGGTTCTGTTGTGTTGTGTCTGGTTGTTGAATGGCTGCTTCTGTCTTTTTAATCAATCAACAGAATGGAATGAACTGGAATGACAATCCTGAGCTCAGCAAGACAATCCCAACAGCTAGCAAGACTTTCGGTAGGACTATCAAATGAACTAGCAAGACTATCAGAATGAACTAGCAAGACAATCCTCCTCCCAGTGTAACTTTCGGTAAGACAATTATTTGTACTAGCATGACTTTCGGTATAACTATCAATTGTCATACCGATTGTCATATTAGTACAATCAGATTGTCTTTTTGAATTTAAATAGATTTTAATCCAATTTAAATTCTGAAAATCCTTAATATTAATTCTGAATTAAGTAATCAATTAATTTAATTAATCGATAAATTAATCTTTGCAGATATAATTTATTTTCTTAATTAAATTATATGACTTAATTAATTAATAGAGAATTAATACTAATCTTGAGCAGCAACCATTCTTCTAAAAAATCTTCTGAAAATCACTGTCAATTATGAATCAATTCCACCACTTCAATGTTGACACTCGATGTACTGTCTGGTTCATGAGTGACTAACTTCCGTGACGTTTCTTCAAGCCTTGACCTTGATACTCTTGATTTTCTTCAGACTAAATCCTTGTAATCAATTGATACCCTGACGAGATCTCTGTCACTTGATTAAATCCACAATCTTGATTTATATCACTGAGGCATGATCAATTTCTTGAACTTCTTCCAGTGAATTAATTCCTCAAGTCTGTAGATGAACCTTGTCTCTGAATCCTTTGACAGATATTACTTAGCGAGATCTCTTAAACGGTAGATCCACTATTTACTTATTACATTCTTATTTGAGTTGAGTTAAATCCTCGAATATACAAATGGGCCATGAAATATGCCTTACAATTGTCAAGAGGCGTCACTTAATACCCCTTTCTTACAGATAGAAATCTGCTTTTGACAGAATCATCCTTTCTCTCAATACTGAAAATTCATATTTAATTACGTGTTTCATAAACACAAGAATCTCATGATTGTATTCATAATATTATTGTTAAGGCAAGAAACGATTCCTATTCTAGATTTTTTAGAGCACGCCTTATATTGATTTAAGTTCACCTAAATCTACCATCGCATGGTAAACATAGGCATATATCTCATATATAAAATTAAATAAACAAGTAAATATAAAGTGCAATAAAGTAAATGTATTTGGTTATGGCCCCATCCTATGTGATCTTTATCAAGCTCATGATAAAGATCAAGGTCAATCTAATATGGTGATGGAAATAAATACAACTACTTATTACATAAGTCTTCTTCTTTGTTTAGACTTCTTGTTTGCCTCGTCTTCTTCTTTGTATCACCTCCATTGGATAGCCTTCTTGAGTCTTCAATTACATTACATAGATTGAAAGTAAAACTAATCTAATGAACTTACAAGAATAACTCAAGTTACATTCGAGATTTATGATTACAAAGATTGACGACATGCAAGTTGTATTTAAACCCAAAACCAAAACCATTACACTAAGGTCGAAAGGCCATAACCATCCACCATGCTCATACAACACATAAAAGCATGTTAAAACACATAATCTGATCTTAACATATCATATTATCCATGATCTAATCATAAAAAAAATATGACAAAAATCAGAAAAATCAAAATCAAATCAGAAAAACAAGAATCACTGTTTACGGGCAGTAAACGACGTCAAACGCCTTACAGACGAGTCGGTGATAGCTTTTCTATCAGTTTTGTTCAAACGCTCGTTTACCTATGGAATAGGGTATTCGTTTGCGTAAATCGGACACCAGACCCAGATTTCAGTAAATCTGCAGCAGCCAATTCAGAATATTTATCTAATATGATTCTCATAATTAGAACAAACATAAATCATGTATATATCAGTATATATACAGATTACATAATCATCTTATGATTATACAACTCACATGAATATCATATATTTAAAACCATACATATATAAGCATATTATATCAACATCAAATCATGGCGAATCACGTACATGCTCGTATATCGAAAACAGTTAAACACATAAAAAATTTAAAAACTTTTCACAAGTAGCTCTTATGTCATTGAAGGGTTTTAGCACATAAACGCAACGAAAACGTAAATTTAAATCTTAAAAAAATGAAACCCTCCGCAGGATCCATGCGAAAAATAATATTTAATTCATAGTTCAGTATGTTTACCTTAAGAAGCTTTACGTTAATGGAAAGATGGAGGTCTTTAATAGCGATCCGAGAACGATGAACGGAAATCCCTAGCAGCTGCTCCTCAAGTGTGAAGCACTCCACCGGTATCCACCAAGAGTACAATGTGATGGAGGAGGAATAGGTTGAGAGAATTAGTTGCCTCCCTCTTGTTCTACTTTAGAATTAGGGTTAATTATTTGGGTTGAGGCAAATAGGGTTTATAATAGTATATTTATAGGCAAAATTTTCAGCTGAAAATTTTCCATAAAATATTATTATTATTAACCCTTTAATTGATTATTCTTATTAACCAATTAACTAATAATTAAAACACCTTTTAATCATTAATCCCTTTTCTAAACACTTTAGAAAAATAATTCTCTCACTTGATTTAATTTCCAAAATTAAATTCTTAATTAATAATATTAAGAATTAATTAAATCTCATTTAATTAAATATTAAATCTGCTAATTAATTATTTATTTCACAAATAAATAATTACCAGCCATTATTAATTAATTCCTCCACCATTAAATCATTTTTTTTATGGTGTGACCCTGTAGGTTCAATATTAAGCCGGTAGTAGAAATAAATAATAATAAAACTATTTTATCATTATTTATATAAATTCTCTAATTCATTAAATATGATTAATTAATAAATTAATCATATTTATTCTACATCGTGAGGGATACTTCTCAGCATATCGCGACTATTCGGATAATACAAATTCACTGCTTAGAATACCAAGAACCTATTCAGTGAATAGTTACCGTACAATTAATTCCTTCTACCCTGCAATGTCATGATTAAATACAAGGCATGGAGCTCGTGTCAAGCCTATCTTATTTAATCATATGCCTTCTCATTCACTATGCTTAGTTCTAATTAATGTGAATTAGAAAATCCTTTCTAATTTCATTCACTCTGGCCAGAGATTCCTGAACTAGCATAAGTGGATCATCTTTGAACATTCTCTTCCTTTCACTGGAAGGGGTAGATCCTTTATTGATCATACACTATCTTCGTGTACAAATTCCTACACCCAGTAGAGCCCTTATTATTGTCCCTGAAGACTAAGAACTAAACCAAAGTATAGTTCAGTGTACACAAGATGACTATGATGACCTCAAGTCTAAGGATACTTGTACAACTATCACTATGTGAACATCTGCTGACACGTGAGTGAACTCCATCAGTTGTTCAGCTGTGTGAGTCATTTTCAGTGAACTTATTCTATAATAATCACCTACATACTAGCTATAGTGTCATTACACAAATGTCTATGAGAACAGACATCCTTCATAATGAAGAAGGCATAGTATGTACCGTTCTTTGTGGATTACTAATTACCAGTTAGTAATCCTACGACCAGGAAATATTTAAGTTTAGAGTTATCATCTTTTAGGTCTTATTATTATGATCTCATCATAATCCATAAAAAGCTTTACTCTAAACTATGGTATATCTTATTTAAACACTTAAATAGATAAAACCCGCAATAAAACCAAAACAAGTCTTTTATTAATATCAATGAAATCAAAACAGATTACATAAAAGTTATTCCTAAATCATCATACATGATTGGACTTAGGACACATCTCTTTCAGTTATTACCACATTGAATACACTTCAAGGGATCTTCTCTCATCTATATTGGGTTCCCACTGTTGATGAATTATAATGGGTTGACAGTCCCATCCCCAACCTTGACTTGAGGACCACTGCAGGTTCCAGTCCCTTAGTGTTACGGAAAAACACGCGCTAATAATTCACGCAAGTATACACGTTTGCAAGTCATATAGAATCTTTTCTAGTTCGTTCCCATAGAGACTGAATTGGTTAACTTATGTAATTTATGCACCTATACACCGATGATATGGTTATTATCCAATGCTAAGACGAGAATAATTTTGGGTTGTTTATACTATGAATTATACTAATGATTATACTAATTATTATACTAAGAGAGTAAAGATTGTTGTGAATTATATGAGATAAACATGGGTTTCTAACTTCATTAAATATTTCATTCAATAGCCTTATTGTTCTTAACCTTAGCATGCAATGGTGATGACACTAATCAGATAACACGAAACTGCTAATCGCCAACTGTCGTTGCACGAAGAACATACTAACAGACATCCACAAAAGGGATAGAAGCTGAATAGACACCAATTACATTGAGACTCTACATGTCTGTAGAATTTGACAACATAAAGGTTTAAAGCACAAGTTATATATCATGATTACACAGGGCAAGTAAGATGGTAAAATTACCTACGAATCATGCATAACAATAGCACATGAACCTATGCTAGCATGGCAAGTTCTAAATCCTTAAATTCACTGTCACTTCATTAAGAATTAACACGCTATCTTACAAGTTCGCGACTCTTATAAGATGAATAAGCACAACCAATACTAGGCTATTATACAATTACCACACACTAAGGTATACAAACAATTTAACTAAAGAAATCCATAAATAAATCCTCTAGAACCTCACGATAACGATTAGTCCGTAATTGGACTCATCATCAACGTGGGTTCCGATGAAAGCATGGTATAATAAACGTAGTCTTTATAACGAATTAATAAAACCAAGTATGAAACAAGAGTAAGGTTCAAAAGTAAGAAAACTAGCATCCAAATATAACTTAAAACAAAGATTCACAAGTAAAAATAAGATCTTCTTCGTCTTCGTTGAATCCGTGCTAAAACGGTTTTCTTACGGCTCTCCTTGCGCTCTGGTACGTCTCTCTATTAAAAATGACCTTATTTGAATATACATATAGCAGCCATAAACAATCTGGAAGTCTTCCCTTTTAGAATCAAAGTAGAAACAGGATTCCAGAATTCGGCACCGGCGCGGCCGCGCGCTATCACAGCACGGGCGCGTTGTCTTTCTGAAACCTCGGCGCGGCCGCGCGCTATCACAGCGCTGGCGCGCCGTCCTTCTGGGAAAAACTCAGATTTCATCTTTTTCCTGCTACTTCGAGTTGGCTTTCCACGAGCTTTTATTCCAACAACACCTGGACACCAAACTAGCACCAAAATAATGCTAATTCAACTGATTACCTAGATAATGCCTGAAATGCAAAAATACTAGAAAACACGTCAAAACACTTAACAACTTGAGTACAAATGCATCAATTCGAAGCTTATTAGAGCATATTAAAGTGTCATAAATGCCACTCAACATACCCCCAAACTTGAATCGATGCTTGTCCTCAAGCATAAACAGACTCAAAGAACAAGAAACAAAAAAATACATGAATGCTACTATATGAATGCAACGATCCCACTAGAATAACTCAACTACTCAACAAGTGACATATCAACAAATGCAGTTACTCGCATGAAGATCAATCAAATCATACAAATCAACGTACAAACTAAAGACGTGTGTGTGTGAAGATGCTTACAGATATACTACCGCAACTAGATCACTAATCATGACTCACTACTCATCAAGGCAATCGCGAGGTTATAAATAAAATAAAAAGCTAGACTCAAATTAACTTATAACACTTCAATTCTTATATTGGAGTTATAAATGGATTCAAGCTTTTATTCAAGACAAAATAACACATATATGTTTATTTGACCATGCAATGAGTGAGGTCCATAAAAGACTTATACAATAGTACCCATATAGCGAGCGTTAGGTTCGCGGATTCCAGACTATAAAAGCCTTATGTCACTAGGCACAAAGTCCCCTAAGAACTTAATAACTCGAGTACTAAAGAGCCCACCTGTGATCAATTATACATAACACTTATTCTCTTCTTCTTTTTTCTTTTTTTTCTTCCTTTTCTCTTTTCTTCCTTTTTTCTTTTTTTTCTTTTTCTGAACGAATGCGTTTCGTTCCATCTCGTTCAACCCTAGACTACTCATATAAATATGAGCCGGCTACTAGCCATTTGACACCTAGCCACAACAACTAGCAATGAAATCCAATTATTCTCCAATTTCTAAAAATCCATGTTATTTTCTTATTAAGAGAAATCCTAAATTTTAAATATAAACAAGCGATTAAACCTCGACAAACAAACAAACCATGATCATGATCTAACACTTAAGCAACCTATAAGACTTAATGAAATACAAGTGTCTCTATCATGCAAATCAACTTAATATGACTTAACATCTCTACACTAGCATCAATATCACAAGTCAACTGGAAATATTATCTAAGGGATCATGTTATAATGCAAATGCATGAACCATATGAACAAACTAACATCAAAACTATCAAAAAAAACTACATGGAAAAATATGCAAACTTTATGAACTAAACTATCATGAATATGCAACTATATGAGACTCACACAAACTATTCCTTCAACTACTACCCCCAAACTTAAAATATTCACTGTCCTCAGTGAAGGTAATAGTAAGGAATTTAGGCATACCTAATCAGAGTCGGGCTCCTCACCCTCAATGGGTGGAGTGTCAGGTGTGTTCGGAGGCGGATACACGAAATCCTCACCAAAAACTAGCCACTGGATGTCAACACCGGTGGCTCTAAAAGCTGTCCCAAGTGCCTGGGTGATATCACGTGCGAACCTATTGTGGATGTCATGCATAGCATCCATCCTCCTCTCCAGAAGCCTGTACTGCGTCATGCTCAAATCAGCTCATATATCAGCTCCTTCCTCCTCCCGTGCCTGCTGCGATGGTCCTCCTTCATCTTCTAGCTGAGATCTCCATGCAGTCCTGCTCGCCTGACCAGCTGCTGGCCTCCCACCAGGTAGGTGGTCAAAAGAATACCCAAGCCCCTTCAGATCGGGCTTGCCTCCATCCCATTCCTGCATCGTAGCCAAAATATGTTGTCGATAGGAGCACTCGAAAGCTGCAACTGCTCATGTACGGGCCAATGCACACCAACTGCCATTCACAGCTTCGTCACCACAGACGCATATGGAATAGACCCCGTAGTGCTCCCCCTCAAGAACTTCAGAATCCCCTGATAGATAACATCCCCAAATCTATATAATTACCCTGCAGAATGCCCCATAACAGCCGTGCACGCTCCACCGTAATCTCATGCACATGCGAAGATAGGATGATGTTAGCACATATAAAAGCATTCCATGCATGGGCAAACCTGTTCATGCTGGAAGCCGGGAACGTAGAGTACTCGGCTACTGTGCCCCTCTTGATCTTCCAGTGAATGTTGGGCTGGCATGGAGTAGCAATAATAAGATCCAAATCAAAGTCCTCTGGAGTCTTATCTTTCCTGGTGTCCTGCCCGGGCTTCCTCGCGGGCTACTTAATCACAGTCATGATCGCTTCTGCACTATACTCCACCGTCCTCCCTCGAACCATAGTAAACCCATTCTTCTCGTCTTTGGCATTCGCATAAAACTCGCGAACCACACTCATGGGCACAGCAGCAGGTGCCTCACAAATAGGAACCCATCCCATCTCAAGAATCATCTCCAACAGCTGACCATCCTTCCCTGATAGCAGAAAGCCTCGCTCCTTGATGACTGGCTTCGAAAGAAGCCTAGTATACTCCGCTTCAGCCTCAGGAGTAGAGAACCTTGGCCTTACACCACCCACACTTGATGAATCGGTGGTGTTACTGCTAACTTGTATTCTTTGTCTCTTGGGTTCCATGGAAATTGATTAGAGAGAATAAGAGTTGTGTTTGAGAGAGAATTTGTGTTTGAGAAGTTATGAATTGGTGAAGAAATTTGTGTATGGGGTGTATGTATATATAGGTGGTGAAAAGAGAATTATATATGGAATAGAAGTGAGATTTGATTATGAGAATAATGGGAGTAATGGGGTTGATTTGGAGAGGGAATTATGGGAAGTGGGAGAGTAAAATTCGGTTGGGAATTGATTGTGGGACAAAATTCCCGTTTCCCCCCCTTAAACTTCCTTTTATTTTTTTTAGAGTCGGGATACGGCGCGGACACGCGCTACTTCAGCCAAACCGGTGCGGCCGCGCACTGTAACAGCGCGGGCGCGCCATGTTTCTGTAGAATCAGCGCGGGTGCGCCAGGCTTCTGAAGTTGGCCCTGAATTTTTTTCTTTTTCTGATTTTTTTTGTGATTTTCTCTTTTCTTCTTGCTTCCTCTACTTACTAATGTACAACAAACTTGGGTTGCCTCCCAAGAAGGGCATGATTTACGTCATTAGCTTGACGTAGAACTTGAGATCAAACGGACAGTAAAACAGCGCTAACCACCTCACGGTTTGCCATGTCACCATAGTAGTGCTTCAACCTCTGACCATTAACCTTGAATGCTTAGCCCGGATCATTCTCAAAAATTTCCACCGCTCCATGTGGAAACACAGTTTTGACAATAAACCGCCCTGACCATCTTGACTTCAACTTTCCAGGAAAAAGACAGAGACGAGAGTTGAACAAAAGAACTTGTTGCCCTGGCACAAATGATTTGAGCACAAGACCCCGATCGTGCCACCTCTTGACTTTCTCCTTATACATTTTGTTGTTCTCATAAGCTTGAAGTCGAAACTCGTCGAGCTCATTCAATTGAAGCATCCTCTTCTTACCAGCTGCATTCAAATCCAGATTCAATTTCTTTAAAGCCCAATATGCTTTATGCTCTAGCTCTACCGGAAAATGACACCCCTTACCATAAACCAACTGATATGGTGACATTCCTAGTAGAGTCTTGTACGCTGTTCTATAAGCCCCAACAGCTTCATCAAGCTTCAAAGACCAATCCGTTCTCGATGGACACACAACCTTCTCTAGAATGCACTTGATCTCTCTGTTAGATACCTCGGCTTGACCATTAGTCTGAGGATGGTAAGCCGTAGCAACGCGATGATTCACATTGTACCTTTTTATCATTGCAGTGAACTTGCGGTTACAGAAATGCGACCCCTCATCACTGATTATGACTCTTGGAGTCCCAAATCTTGTAAAAATCTGCTTGTGAAGAAAATTAAGCACTACCTTAGCATCGTTTGTTGGCAACGCCTTAACTTCGACCCATTTCGACACATAATCAACCGCCAACAAGATGTATTGATTGTTACAAGATGAGACAAATGGCCCCATGAAGTCAATTCCCCAAACATCGAAGACTTCGACCTCGAGAAGCACATTAAGAGGCATCTCATCCCTTTTAGACATATTCCCCACTCGTTGACATCGATCACATTTCAAAACGAACTGCTGAGCATCCTTAAACAACGTTGGACAAAAGAAACCTACTTGAAGGATACGAGATGATGTCTTTTCTCCACCATAATGTCCTCCATAAGCGGTTGAGTGGCAATCTCGCAAGATCCCCCCGTTTCGCTGTAAGGAATACATCTCCTGATGATTTGGTCAGCTTCTTTGCGAAAAAGATACGGCTCATCCCACATATACCACTTCACTTTATATAGAAACTTCTTCCTTTGAGCAGGAGTCAATTCTGGAGGCATGACATTACTCACAAGGTAGTTCACAATATCTGCAAACCATGGTTCTTCTGCTTGCACTCCAAATAACTGCTCATCATGAAGACTCATTAATCAAAGATTTATCTTATGAAGTAGCATTTGGATCCTCTAAACGCGAGAGATGATCGGCGACTTGATTCTCAGTCCCCTTTCTGTTCTTGATCTCTAACTCAAACCCCTGAAGTAAAAGAACCCATCGAATCAGTCTTGGCTTCGAGTCCTTCTTCGAGATGAGATATCGAATTGCAGCATGATCAGTGAAAACTATCACCTTCGTCCCAAGGAGATATGATCGAAATTTCTCAAAACCATAGACGATAGCCAAAAGTTCTTTCTCAGTAGTGGTGTAATTCAGTTGAGAACCATTAAGTGTCTTACTAGCATAGTAGAATAAAAGAAATATGTTGTTCTTGTGTTGCCCAAGAATTGCTCCAACTGCATAGTCGCTTGCATCGCACATCATTTCAAATGGTTCAGACCAATCAGGTGCAGTTATGACAGGTGCCGTAATCAAGCTCTTCTTCAATATCTCAAAAGCAGCAAGGCACTCATCATTAAAATTTAAAGGAATGTCTTTCTCTAACAAATTGCACAACGGCTTCGAAATCTTCGAGAAGTCCTTGATGAAACGCCTATGGAAACCGGCATGACCAAGAAAATCGTGAATTCCCTTAACATATATGGGTGGAAGAAGATTTTCGATCACCCCCACCTTGGCTTTGTCCACCTCAAGACCCTTGCTAGAAACCTTGTGCCCAAGAATGATGCCTTGGCGCACCATAAAATGACATTTCTCCCAATTAAGAACCAAATTGGTCTCAACGTACCTTTTCAATAAACCCAGATTATGCAAGCATTCATCATAAGAAGTTCCAAATACTGAAAAATCATCCATGAACACTTCTATGTTATTCTTAATCATGTCAGAGAAGATAGCCATCAAACATCTCTGAAAAGTGGCTGGCGCTCCACATAGCCCAAAAGAAACTCTGCGGAATGCGAAAGTGCCAAACGGACATATGAACGTAGTCTTTTCTTGATCCTCTGGGGTGATACAAATCTGATTATAACCTGAGTAGCCATCCAGAAGAAAATAATAATCAGGCCCAGCTAATCTATCAAGCATCTGATCAATAAAAGGAAGAGGGAAGTGATCTTTCTTTGTGGCTTTGTTCAGCTTCCTATAATCCATGCAAACTCTCCACCCTGTGACTGTTCGTGTCGGAATAAGCTCATTCTTCTCATTAGCCACCACAGTGATACAACCTTTCTTTGGCACACACTGAACCGGGCGCACCCATGAACTGTCAGAAATAGGATAGATAATTCCTGCATCTAGCCATTTGAGAATTTCCTTCTTCACAACCTTTTTCATGATCGGATTTAGCCTTCTCTGTTGCTCAACAGTAGGCTTACTTCCTTCATCTAGCAGAATTTTATGCATACAATAAGAAGGGTTGATTCCCTTAATATCTGCTATAGTCCAACCAATTGCCAATTTGAACTCTCTAAGAATCCTCAACAGCTCTTCCTCATCAGTACTTGAAAGGTCAGATGCAATAATAACAGGCAAAGTAGATGCTTCACCTAAAAATGCATACCTCAAGTGCTCAGGTAAAGGCTTAAGCTCAAGAGTAGGAGCTTCTTCAATAGATGGCTTGAGGCATTTCGGAGAACTTTTCAATTCCTCTAATCCAAGAGATTCAAAAGGCATGTCCATCTTTCGCTTCCAAGGAGAAGCATTCAAATATTGCAAGTGCTCGCCACCCTCATCATCTTCACTATCATAATTCCCCGGTAAGGCCTTCTCTAAAGCATCGGACCTTAGAAAACGATCGAGCTCAGAATTAACCACAGTATCGACCATTTCCACCTTAAAAACTCCTCATTTTCTGTAGGGAATTTTATGGCATTGAACAAATTAAAAGTCACAACCTGATCCATCACTCACATGGTAAGCTCACCTTTCTGCACATCTATCAAGGTTCGTCCAGTCACCAAGAAAGGACTTTCCAAGATTATGGGAATCTTCTTATCCTCCTCGAAATCAAGAATTACAAAATCAGCAGGGAAAATGAGTTTATCCACCTTGACCAATACATCCTCCACAATACCTCGCGGATATGTAATAGAACGATCGGCCAACTGCAAAGTCATGTATATAGGCTTTGGATCAGGCAAGTCCAGCTTTTTGAAGATTAACAATGGCATCAGATTGATGCTAGCTCCCAAGTCACATAGACATTTATCAAACGACACTTTTCCAATGATGTAAGGAATAGTGAAGCTTCCAGGATCTTTAAGCTTCGGAGGCAATTATTGTTGCAGCACAGCACTGCATTCCTCCCTGAGAGCAACAGTGTCTAAGTCATTAAGCTTCACCTTCCTAGAGAGAATACCTTTCATAAATTTCGCGTAACTTGGCATTTGCTCAAGAGCTTCAGTGAAAGGTATATTAATGTGAAGTTTCTTGAACACCTCTAGAAACTTCGCAAACTGCTTATCCAGTTTCTTCTTTTGTAGCCTTTTAGGAAAAGGAGATGGAGGATAGATCTGTTTATACCCTGTATTACCCTCTGGAGGAGTGTGCTCAATAGTAGTCTTCCTTGGTTCCACTTCGGCTTTCTTTTGTTCTTCTTCTTCACAAGCCTCCACTTCAGCAATTGGAGTTTTAACTACTTCAGGATTCGCAACCTTACCAGACCTCAATGTAATTCCTTTAACATGCTCCTGAGCTTTCTTCTTGCCTTGAACTTCAGTATCGCTTAGAAGCGTTCCAGGTTGGCAATTAAGTAAGGCATTCACAATTTTCCCAATTTGATTTTCCAAGGTCTTGAAAGAGACAGCTTGGCTCTTGCACATGAGTCTCAACTCCTCCAATCCAGATTTTTTGTTAGCTTGAGGTAGCTGCTAAAGTTGAAGTTGTTGCTTCGGGGCATATTGCGATTGCTAAAAACCAGGAGGGTTATATTGCCTTGTTGTATATGGCTAATAAGATTGTTGTATCGCATTCTGACTGTTGCTCTAACTGAAGTTAGGATGATTGCGGTTGTTCGGATGATAAGTGGCTGGTGCTTGTTGTTATGACCTCTGAAAGTTGCTCACAAATTGAGCTGATTCGCTAGAAATAGCACACTATTCAGTTTAATATGCTCCCGCACAAAGTTCACAAACACTGGAAATCTGATAAACTCCATAATTGGCCAAAGAGTCCACTTTTATCGTCAAAGCTTGTAGTTGAGTAGCTATAGCAGTAGCTTGATCCACTTCCAGAATTCCTGCTACCTTCCCTTACAACATTCTTTGCATAGGATTCTGGTATTCATTGGCTTCCATTAGCTCAATCAACTCATAAGCTTCATTGTAGCTTTTAGCCCATAAGGCTCCACTAGATGCTGCATCAAGCATAGGTCTAGAATGTGCACCTAGACCATTATAGAAATAGTTTATGATCATCCAATCAGGCATGCCATTGTTGGGCACTTCCTTAGCATCTCCTTATAACGATCCCAAGCCTCACACAGCGATTTACCAGTTTGCTAAGCAAACTGGGTAAAAGCATTCCTGATTGCAGCAGTCTTCGCCATAGGAAAGAATTTCGTGCAAAACTTTTGGGCAAGATCCTCCCATTTGGTGATAGACCCCGGTGGTAGAGAATGTAACCAACACTTCACTTTGTCCCTCAAAGAGAATGGGAATAGTCACAGCTTAATGGCATCTTCAGACACATCGTTGAACTTGAAAGTGTCATAGATCTCGATGAAATCCCTGATGTGCATGTTTTGGTCTTCAGTAGGATTACCTCCAAACTAAACTGAGTTCTGTATCATCTGAATCGTGCTCGACTTGATCTCAAAAGTGTTAGCCTTGATGGCTGGCATGATGATGCTTGACTGAATATCATTGATCTTCGGCTTAGAAAAGTCCATCAAAGCCTTAGAATTATCTGTTTGTTCATCCATCTCTAATAAAGGCGGTTCTTCGAATTTCTCTTCTTCAGCTACTTTCGCTTCGTCCTCAAAAACTTCCCCACGTTCAATTAGTACTTTTTCCTCGTCGATTTCCAGAATTCTCCTACGAACTCGTAAACGCATTTGCATAAACGATAGCTAGATTACCTGAAAGACAACAAGAAAGAAAAGGTATGTAAGTAACAATGTCCGAGTCAATGAACTTTAACGATCGCTGATGACAAACACATAAACTATTAGTTAACACTGTAGTCCCTGGCAGCGGCGCAAAAAAACTTGTTAGGGCAAAACACGCGCTAATAATTCACTCAAGTATACGCGTTCGTAAGTAATATAGAATCTTTTCTAGTTTATTCCCACAGAGAATGAATTGGTTAACTTATGTAATTTATGCACCTATGCACCGATGATATGGTTATTATCCAATGCTAAGACGAGAACAATTTTGGGTTGTTTATACTACGAATTATACTAATGATTTTACTAATTATTATACTAAAGAGTAAAGATTGTTGTGAATTATATGAGATAAACATAGGATTTTAACTTCATTAAATACTTCATTCAATAGCCTTATTATTCTTAACCTTAGCATGCAATGGTGATGACACTAATCAGATAACACGAAACTTCTAATCGCCAACTGTCGTTGCACGAAAAACATACTAACAGACATCCACAAAAGAGATAGAAGCTGAATAGAGACCAATTATATTGAGACCCTACATGTCTGTAGAATTTGACAACATAAAGGTTTAAAGTGCAATTTATCTATCATGTTTACACAAGGAAAGTAAGATGGGTAAAATTACCTACGAATCATGCATAACAATAACACATGAACCTATGCTAGCATGACAAGTTCTAAATCCTTAAATTCACTGTCGCTTCATGAAGAATTAACATGCTATCTTACAAGTTCACGACTCTTATAAGACGAATAAGCACAACCAATACTAGGCTATCATACAAGCACCACACATTAAGGTATACAAATAATTTAACTAAAGAAATCCATAAATAAATCTGCTAGAACCCCACGATAACGATTAGCCCATAATCGAAATCATCATCAACGTGGGTTCCGATGAAAGCATGGTATAATAAACATAGTCTTTATAACGAATTAATAAAACCAAGTACGAAACAAGAGTAATGTTCACAAGTAAGAAAACTAGCATCCAAATACAACTTAAAACAAAGAATCATAAGTAAAAACAAGATCTTCTTCGTCTTCATTGAATCCGTGCTAAAACGGTCTTCTTACGGCTCTCCTGGCACTCTGGTACGTCTCTCTATTAAAAATGATCTTATTTGAATATATATTGTAGCCCTAAACAATCTGGAAGTCTTCCCTTTCAGAATTAAAGTAGAAACAAGATTCTTGAATTTGGCACCGGCGCGACCGCGCGCTATCACAGCGCGGGCGCTGTCTTTCTGGAACCCGGCACGGGCACGCGCTATCACAGCGCGGGTGCGCCGTCCTTCTGGGAAAAACTCAGATTTCATCTTTTTCCTGCTACTTCGAGTTGGCTTTCCACGAGCTTTTATTCCAACAACACCTGGACACCAAATTAGCACCAAAATAATGCTAATTCACCTGATTACCTAGATAATGCCTGAAATACAAAAATACTAGAAAACACGTTAAAACACTTACCAACTTGAGTGCAAATGCATCAATTCGAAGCTTATTAGAGCATAATAAAGTGTCATAAATGCCACTCAACACTTAGTCAAAGAATCAGCTATATTATTCTGAGTTCCTATGAACTCTATAGCTATAATCCTATCAGACACTAAACCTCTTATAGATTTGAGTCTAACTTGGATGTGTCTCTTTGTTTTAGCATTATGCTTTTTACTACTAATCTTTTCGATAGTTGTTCGACTATCACAATGAATAGCAATAGTAGGCAGCGGTCTTCTTACTACAGGTATCGCAGACATAAGTCCGTATAACCATTCAACCTCCATCCCCATGGCATCTAGTACACACAACTCAGCCTCAAATATAGACCGAGTCACTATAGTCTGTTTGCTTGACTTCCAAGATATTGATCCACCTGCCAAGGTGAACACATATCCAGTCACTCCATTGGAACCAGACTTCTTAGCTATCCAACTTGCATCACTGTACCCTTCAAGCACACCAGGAAATCTCCTGTAGTGTAAACTAAGGTACATTGTGCCGTTTAGATATCTAAGTACTCTATCAAGAGCATCCCAATAAGTTCTGTTTGGACAGCTTGTATATCTAGCCAACTTAGACACAGAATATGAAATATCTGGTCTAGTATAGTTAGCAAGATACTACAAGCTCCCAATAATCTGAGAATACCTTAACTGAGACACATGCACTCTTGAAGTATTCTTGACAAGGGCAACTTTAGGATCATAGGGTGTACTAGCGATTCTACACTATGAATAACCATATTTCTCAAGTATAGATTTCTCTATATAATGAGATTGAGTCAAGGTTATTTCCTCAGCCGACTGAATCAGTTTGATTCCAAGAATCACACTAGCCTCACCCATATCCTTCATTTCAAAATGCCTTTTCAAGAATTCTTTTGTCTCGTTAATATTCTCAATATTAGTTCCAAACAATAAGATGTCATCCATATATAGGCACAAGATAACACACTCACTACCTTTAACTTTGGTATAGACACACTTGTTACTTTCATTAATCATATAATTGAACGGCAATACAGTTTCATCAAACTTTTTATGCCAATCCCTGGGAGCTTGTTTCAAGCCATAGATGGACTTGATCAACTTACATACTTTTCTTTTATTGCCAGATGCAACAAATCCCTCAGGCTGGTCCATATAAATCTCTTTTTCAAGTTCACCATGAAGAAAAGCGATCTTTACATCCATCTGATGGATGATAAGAACATGGATGGAAGCCAATGATATAAGCATTCAGATTGTTATCGTCCTTGCAACCGGAGAGTATGTATCAAAGTAATCAATTCCTTCCTTCTGCTTAAAACCCTTAGCTACCAGCCTAGCTTTGTACTTATCTATTGAGCCGTCAAGGTTCAACTTCCTTTTAAAGACCCATTTGCACCCGATAGTAGAACACCCAGGAGGGAGATCAACCAACTCCCATATTCCATTAGAAATAATAGAGTCAATTTCACTCTTCACAACGCCCTTCCAATGCCTAGACTCCGAAGAATCCATAGCTTGTCGGAAAGTTAAAGGTTCGTCATCGACATTGTAAGTGATAAAATCACTTCCAAAATCCTTAACTACCTTTGCACGCTTACTTCTCCTTGGTTCCTCTACTTTCTTAGGAATAGAGCTACTACTAGATTCCGCCCCCATATTTGTCATCTTTTCCACATGATCAGGAATAGAACTCGATGTGTGAGTAGGATCTTCCTCAGAAGTCATTTCAGGTATTCCAGTCTTCATAGGGTAGAAATCCTCAAAGAATGTAGCATCTCCAAATTCAACTATCGTGTTTGTCACTATACCATCTATGTCAGATTTTAATACCAAAAATCTCATAGATGTAGTGGTTTCAAGATAGCCCAGAAAGATACAGTCAAAAATTTTCGGACCTAGTTTCTTTCTCTTGTGTTCAGGAACAAGCACCTTAGCAAGGCACCCTCACATACGGAGATACTTAATACTAGTCATCCTGCCTTTCCATAACTCCAAGGGTGTCTTATCCATGTGTTTCATAGGGACTATATTCAAAATATGTCGTATTTAGAGCCTTTCCCCACATGTATTTAGGCAACCCAGAGTTAACAAGCATACTATTAATCATATCTTTAAATGTTCTGTTCTTTCGCTCAGAACCCCCATCGGACTCAGGTTTGTATGGTGGAGTAACTTCATGAACTATACCATTGTTTGCACAAAATTCATTAAAAACGTTACTCGTATACTCACCACCTCTATCAGATCTCAATCGTTTAAGTACCTTACTGGTTTGTTTTTTTCAACTTCATTTTTATATATAATGAATTTACTAAGTGCTTCATCCTCTTATCTAAGTAAATAAACATAACAATATCTACTACTATCATCTATAAAAGTAATAAAGTATCTAAACTGGTCCTTGGTCAACACACCACCAAATTCACAAATATCAGCTTGTACTAAATCTAACAAGTCTGAATCCCTAACAATGTTATGAAAATGTTTCCTTATTTGTTTAGCAGACATACATACTTGACATTTAGAATTCTTTTCTATGGTACGTCTCAGAATCAACTCTAAGTTCATCATATTCTTAAGAGCACCAAAGTCTAAATGACCTAGTCTAGCATGCCATATATTCGAGGATTCAATACAGTTAACAGAAGGAATAATATTATTATTCAAATTCCCCAAAACGGGTTCAACATTAATAACAAATAAACCATTTGACAAGTAACCCTTGCCAAAAAATGTACCAGTATAAATAAGAACTACTTTATTACACTTGACAGAAATTTCAAAACCACTAGAAACTAAACAACTTCCACTTACTATATTTATACGCATGTCAGGAACATGATGCACTCTAGTCAGAGATAGTATACGTCTGGAAGGGAACTTCAGATCCACATTTCCTATTCCAAGTACTTGAGCGGCACTAGCATTCCCCATTTTCACAGTCAAGCTATGACTTTATTGATAAGATACAAATAAACTAATATCAGCACAAATATGCACATTAGCTCCGGTATCTATCAACCATTCATTTGACAGATAGGTAGAAAATATTACAAGGTTGTAGGATACATACCGGTCAACGTCGATTTCAAAAGCCGCAGCCTCACCAACGACCATGTTCACTACAGGCCCACTTGTGGTTCCAAGCACAGTATCCGTTTATGCTACCACCTCGGTTTTCTTCACTTTCTTTGTAGGGAAGTCCTTACTCCATAAGAGTTTTGCGGAGTAGGCATCAAAAGAATAAACATCAAACAAAGTGTTTGTTAGAGCAACCAAAATGGCCGCCCTAGCCACCCCATCCTTTTCAGCCAACTTCGCAAAAGCCTTAATTGTGTCAGCCTTTTCTTCATCTACAACCGGTTTCTCATACTCCACAATCGGCCACAAAACCTTTATAGTCAACCACAATTTCATCCTTTTCTGCTAGCGAGAAAAGTCGATGTGTTAGGAAATGAATAACACACTGGGGGTGAATGTGTTTTACTGTTTTTAAGCTTTTCTTGATTCTTTTATGGTTGAACAAAGTAAATTAAATCTTGTAATAAAAGTGTGTTCATGCAGAAATTAAACTTGCAAGAATAAAGAACAAAAATTTTCAAAACTCACTTAATTTTATATTAAAATTAAGAATGTTTTTCAACAAAATTTCTGGGCTCTTTGTTGATAAAGAGCTTAGCTTCTTCTTTTGAGAGTGTTACAAGATTTTCTATCTAAATTGTTACAACTGACAAAAGACCAGTGTTAACTTTATAACTCAGCTAACTACTAGTTTAGACAGTGTACAATAAGACATGCTATTAACCTTTACTAAACTGTCACTTGTCATTTTCATTTTTGGAAAAGTGAATCTTCTATTTCTGTCTTAACATATCTTTAGCATCCTGTGATTATCTTGATCTTACTTTGTCAGTTAATCTTCACCATTGATCTTGCACATCTTTCAAGCTGCTTTTTGTAGACTTGTCAATCCAGCTGTTTGGATTGTTTGTTGATTGTTAATTTTGAATATTGAACTGATCTGCAATTTTGTACTTTGATATTTTACCTCGAGGTCTCCAGTTTGATCTATAGAGAACTTGACATCTCAATAAGTATATTGGCTTATCAAGATCTCTAGTACTCTATAGTTAATTTGGCTTGTAGAGGTCTCAAGTTCTCTATAAGAGAATTTGGCTTGTCGAGATCTCTAGTCTTCATATCTTCACTTTGACTGATCGATATCTCTGAGTTCTCTAGTGGCTTCTTGATTTGTCGATATCTCAGAGTTCTCTCGTCAAATTTGACTTATCGATAACTCAGAGTACTCTAGTGAATTTTGGCTTATCGATATCTCTGAGTTCTCTAGTGGAATATGACGTATCGATAACTCAGAGTTCTCTAATGAATGTTGGCTTGTCGATAACTCTGAGTTCTCTAGTGAAGAAATGACTTGTCGATATCTCCAATCTTTATGTCTTCAATTTGGCTTGTCGATATCTCTGAGTTCTCTATAAGCTTTCCTAAGTTCTCTATAAGTGATTCTGGAGTTCTCGAATGACTTCACTGTAATACTGAATCTGTGACTTGTAGAGCTCTTGACTTAGAACAGTTTTCCTAAAACAGATTTATTCAACTCCAAGCTTCTTCATAATTCTTCTGAGGCATGATCTTCTTGATCTTCTTCCAGATAGAATTCTTAGGCTTGACACTGTTTATAGAAAAAGACTGCAGTCTGCTCCTTTGACATTTTTACAGACTTTAAGTGTTACAAGTACAAAATACAAATTAAGATAACAATACAACTTACTTAGGGTTGAAAAATTATCTTAGTCTTGTTAAAGTACAGGCATGTCTTGCACAACAATCTCCCCCAATTTGTAAGAAGATTGCTTAACACAAATTCATGCCCGCTAACAAGACTAACCCCAAGTTTAAAATGATGGAAAATAAAATTAATACACAAAGCTTGATAAGATTATAACTTTTGTACAACATAAGATTTATAAAGTTCAATGGTTACAAGTATCAGGTAAAGACGGTTTTTATATCTACTTCTTCCCTAAGAACATCCTTGAAGTGATCAAGAATTTCCAGTTCTTCTATAATAGGTGTTCCACTTAGAGCTTCTACAAATTTTTGTTTTTATATCTTGGGATAACCACTGTCTAGAAAATATAATCTAAATCTTGAGAATCCACCAGCTTTGATGTTTAGAAATTTCCCATCCTTAGAGATTATGCTCATTCCTTTTGCCTTGAGCTCTTCTGATATTCTTATAAACATCTCAATTTCTTCATCATACTTCCTCCTTCTCTCTTCAGCTTCAACTTCATTCCTTTTTCTTGTTTCTTCCCTTTCAATCAACCACTCAGCTATAACTGATCTCCATGCCCTTGTGGCAGTATCCTTGTCCTTTAGCAAACTTATAATTCTCTTAATTTATGTGGGAGAGAGAGAATCCATTAAATCACTGCCAAGAAAGGTCAGAGAACCATCTTCTTAGAAAATTATTACTTCCATAAGAGATACAACCCAGACTCTGACTATTTCCTCAACAAGTTGTTGAAAATGATCTTCATCTGAGATGCACTAATTTAAAGGTAGGAAGTCAGATTGCTTGAAACAGTTCCAGATGGCCCTTTCAGTGACTTCTAGTTTTTCAGAAGACTTGACTTTCTTAGTTTTTCTTCCAACAGATTTAAGATTGACTTTTAGTGAAGGCTTGGTAGGGTTGAGATTTTCTTTAGACTTGTTTGGCTTATGGTGATTGGAATTTTTAGGAAAGAATTTGCAGTTTGCTTGTAAAGAAATTTAGGCTTTGGAGTTTGGGAGGGTATAATGTTTGAGATGGTTGTTTTTTAAACTCTGTTACAATGTAGAACTGTCATCTCTCAGTGATGAACAAATATCACGAGAGCTGCTAGGGTTACAATAAATATTATTCTCGATAATGATAACACTTATAGTGTAAACCCTATGTCTGTGTTTATATACTACACAGTTACAAGATAATCGCTAATTGATATAGAATATAATTCTGCTTCCTAAAATATATCAATCAGATATCTTTTCTTCCAAGTATTCCATTCTTCACAGAATTCCTTCTTCATGCATATCTCTTCTTACGTTTGTCTTGATCTTCTTTCCTTTCAATCAACCGCCTTCCTTATCTGAAAGTTTCCTTTAAGTTCTGATATTATCTCCTGATAAATATCTCCTGAACCTTAAGTACTGATAACTTAAGTTCTGACTTCAGTATAAGTGCTGATATTCAGTTAAGTACTAATTTGTCCTGTTTAAGTAAGATCTGAAAACTAAACACAAATCATATTAGACATGACATTATCAAATATATCTAACAATCTCTCTCAACTTGTAAATTAGCATAATATACAAGTTTAACAGATATTTGATGATGTCAAAAACATTAAGTACAAATGCATGAGAATTTAACTAGATAACTACAACTTACAGTCCTTAAAGCTTTACCAACTTTAACTTCTGATAACAACTTCAGTCTGTACACACATCAGAATTCGAGCAGTTGTAGATCTTGACTTGGCTTCACTTTCTGATCTCTTCGATATCAAGAGTTGTTCTGAGATAGTTCTTTAACAAACATCTCTCAGCATATCTGAGTTCATCAATCATCCTCCTTTTAGCATCTTTAAGCTCTGCAGTATCTTCACCAGTTTGGAAGATAGCATATCTGAGATCATTAATTTTTGCTTTTCTTAACTCCTGATCTAGTCTTATGACATAGGCTTTGTCAGACTCTAGATTGAATTCAAGTCCCTTAATACCAAGATATGTTCTGATCTTTGTAGTATTAGGTTTCATCTCAACAATATCACCCTTGTGATCTCTGTACTTGGGACAGTATGTGCTGTTAGACTTTACAGAATAAAGCCTTTTCTGTCTCTGAATTTGAGTCTTCAAATAATTTGCAGCACTTTCTGTTAATATGTCCTTCACTTGAAGTAAGAATAAAACATGTTCTAGTTCCTCAAAATACTTCAGTGGTATAGCATTTTCCCTTATATGGTAAACCCTTTCATCTGTCATGAAATATAACAAGATGTGTTCTTTCAAGAAGGTATGGTAGACCATCTGTACAGATTCAAGTTGATTCAATCTTTCAGGAGTTGCTCCAACACCTGGTTCACTTAAGGAAGTTGGATCATTGGTTGTGTTCTGCACTCTTCTTTCATCAGCACTACCCAATCCAGATTTATCTCTTGCTTCCTTTCCAGTAACCACTCTTGCTTCAAAACCACTTGCTGCAGTCTTCAAAGGTTGAGTCTGTTTGGCTTTAGTGAATCCTGGTAGGAGTAACTTTGAGGATTTAACATGAGCAATGTCAGAGGTTTCTTTTGACTTATCTTCTGATATCAAGCCAACTTGAGCTATGTCAGAGGTTGCTTGCTTCATAGTTATATCAGAACTAACTATATCTTGACTCTCAACAACTTGAGCCATGTTAGAGGTTGTCTTAGAAATCTTTCTTGAAGTCAGAGTAAGATCAGTATCTTCATTAGAAATTTCTTCATCCATAGGAGGCACATAAACCTTTACAGGTCCACCAACTTTTTCTTTGCCCTTGGACCTTGGATCTATCTGCAATTGTGATTTGGCTTTAGTTTCCACAGGATTTGTCCTTTCTTTTATAACAATGCCTTTAGCCGTAGGAAGTTTCTTTTTAACAACAAAAGCTTCAGATTTGGAGTTAACTTTTCCTAACTTAATTCTAGTTTCTTCTTCCATTTGACTCTCAAAGTCCATTCCTGGATTTTCTTTCAGAAATATCTGTCTTGAAATTTCTTCATCAAGTTCCATAAGTTCATCAGAACTTATCCTTTTACCAGTATCAGAAGTTATTCTTCTCCCGGTATCAGAACTTGTTCTATGACTTGTAGTTCCAGTTCTACTTGATGAGAGACCTCCACCTTGACCATGACCTCCACCCATTCCAGAGTTTCCCGGGTCATTACCATCCATTCCCTTCAGTGTCGGTTTGCATTTGGACTTAATTACTTTCTCCCCCTTTTTGGCATCAGCAAGTAAAAGAAGAGAGAGAAGCAATTCCACTGAGGATTGGATCTCATTGAGTTGATTTTGCTGAGAAGCTTGATTTTTCAAAATTTCATCAATCTGAGACTGTTGCTTCTCTTGGGTTTTCTCGATGTTGGTAATTTTGTCAAAGGAAGGTTTGAAAAACCTTTTCTTGTCCAACTTGACAACTGTATCTTGCTACATTAAGGTTTCTTGAATCTTGTCCACCTTAGCCTGAGTTACAGAATGTTGACCTTGAAGGTGCCTTGTACTAAGTGCAGTAACTCTTAGCTGTGTCTTGAAATCATCATTGACTAGCATCTCATCAGCTTTTGCCAAGTGAGCAACAAGAATCTTTTCAGTAGGAACAAAGGTAACTGTGTTCCACTCCTTAGTCCACTCCTGTCCTCTAGGAGTTTTACTCCAAGGTACTGGTGCTTCCCCTGTAACAAACTTTTTGACTATCTCAGCTTTCGAAGGAGCTTGTAGAGGTGCATGTCCAGAAGGACCAGCTGCATCAGCATCTAAATTTGTAGCAGCATTACCAGTATCATCAACATTTGCAGCATCAGAACTTACAGAGTCAACACCTTCAGTATCCTCTGATAAAAGAACAGTATGAGAAGCTATGGAGGCTTCAACATCATCCTCTAAGTGCTGATCTCCAATTATGTTCTGATCAACAGCCATATTCTGATGCTCACCTAAAATTTGATCTTCGGTATCTAGATGCAGAGAAGGTGTTGTGGGCAATTCTGGATTAAAATCAACATCAAGAAGTGGTGTTGGTGGTGGATTGATTGGAGCTGGTGGAGCTTCCAAGTACAGAACCTCAGGCACAATCAGGTTATGAATATCAATTTCAGCACTTGTGCCTGGGTCTTCAGTATGTACTGGTTCATTTACAGGAGACACAGGAGGAGTAGGTGTTCTGTCGTGAGTAGGTTCTGGTTGTGCTGAAGAAAGAAAATCAACAACAATTGGTTCCGTTGGGATCAGAGATTCCTGACCCCCTTCCTTAGCTTCTTCTTCCAGAGTTTCTCCAGAATGTGATGATACACTGATAGGCCTCCTGGCTCTTTGCTTTTTATGTCTCTTTGAAGGTGGAGAGACTTTGGGAGGTTCATCAGAATACATCCTTCTAAGCCTTTTGAGAAGCTTAGAGCCCCCAATTCCAATATTCTTCTGAGAAGAGACCTTCTCAGCTTCTTCAACAATAGGTTCTGAAACTGGAACCTGTTCCTCACTGTCCGACTCATCTCTCAGAACAATCCTCCTTCTCTTCTGTTGTGTGTAAGAGTAATGATACCTCATCTCCCTAGACTGATGAGTAATAACAACAACCATTGGTGGAGCTTCTAGATACAAAACCTGAGGCACTTCCAAATTATGGATATCAATTTCATCACTTGGCCCCTGGTTATCAGCATGTATTGGAGATACTGGAGTTGTAGGAATGTGAGTAGTTTCTGGATCATGTAGTGGAGAGTGATGAGTTGTATGAGGGTCTGAATCAGCACTAGGAGAATTGTGAGCTTCAACAGGGTCTTGTGAGATCAGAGATTCTTGATCTCCTTCCTTAGCTGCTGCTTCCATTCCTTTACCAGAATCTTCAGGCCTTTTTGCCAATGTTTTGAATCTTTTAGCTTTTAAGGAGACTTTAGGAGCGGTATCATCAGAATTACGCTTTCTAAGCCTTTTTAGGGGCCTAGAACTCCCAATATCAACATCCTCCTGAGAAGAGTCCTTCTCAGCTTCTAGAACAACAGGTTCTGAGACAGGAACCTGTTCCTCAGCATCTGATTCATCTCCCAGAATGAATCTCCTTCTCTTCTGTTGTGTCTGAGGTACTTTCTTAGTCCTCTTAGGTTTGGAAGATGAAGACTGCACTGTAGGATCTGAAGGTTGAGGTTGAGAGGTTTGAGGTGGTTGAGTAGAGGTGGTAGGTGCTGATGGATGAGGTGCAGACGGTTGGACATCAGGATATAGTGCAGTGTATTTAACTGGATCATAGGTTATTAAGGCTTGTTTGACAGATAAAAGAATTAAGAGGGGTCTTAACACAGCCTTCTTATTATCAGTAGATAATAAGTCAGTAAAAGCTCGTTTAGCTATTCTGAATGATGAAATTAATTCACTAGCATTTTGGGGCTTATTATCACAACATAAACTATAGATAAGCTGACAGAATCTAGCAAAATAAATAGTAGATCTATCTTTATTCATTCTGTCCCCAATAAAACCTAAGATAGCACTTGCATAATCAAAATCAGTTTGATTTATGAGAGCATACCCGATTTGTTGGCTGAATATGGGAATTGCATCAAAGTGGAACATTTTTTGCAAAAGCCTTGGTTATGCAATCAAATAAGAAACTTCATTCCCTCCTTATGAAAGATCTCTTCAACTTGCCCAGCTTTGCCAATGTCCTTTCATATCCCAGACTAGCCATCATGTTTTGAAGAACTGGATCTTCAACAGAAGAATAGACACCGTTCTCAGGTAGCTGCAGTGCTTGTCGAACCGTAGACAAAGTTACAACATACTCATCCTCCCCTGATGAAAAAATAATACTTGGGGATCTTTGAGCACCACCATCATCATATATACCGCTTCTCCAGAACTTCAGTACTTGAGTACCAGAGACTGCTTCGGGTTCAGTCAGAGCATACCCAATATCAGAACTAGCAAGAAAGTCCTGGATGAAGTGAAGTTCAGAGGGTGCTTCTGACTTGCTAAGAATAGCAGAGAAGTTATTAGGAACAAACGTAGCTCCATCGAAAATTATGTCCTTGGGTGCCATGAGAACTCGTGAGAAAGAAAATTGCATGTAAGGTGTTTGAGAAAATGTTTGTATGAAAAACCGTCAGTAGATGAGAGAGAATAAAAGTAAAAAGAGAGAGATAAAATATGAAAGTAAATAAAAGATTTTAAAATCTTTTCTCTCTTTTACTTATACACGGTAGAAAAAGTAACCGTTGAGACACCTGTCAGACATGCAGCAATAAAAGATAATTAATGGGCACGGGTATTTAGTAATCATTACTTATCACATGTAGTTTTTCAAAGAAAAATTGTTCCACTTACCAAGTAATCCCATTAATCAAGGACGTTCAGTTTTATATTTAAATTTTAAAACTGTTCCCACTTAATAAACTTTTATTACTGCTTTACCAATATTCTGTAAAATTATGACCAATGAGAGAATGACCATTAATAAACCAATTAAACAAATACTGCCTCGTCAGAATCAGAACTTGATTTGTATCAGGGCTAAAAAGGTCATCTGAATATGGTTAGTATCAGGATTTAAAATGTTATCAGAATATCAAACGACTCAGAGACAAAATCTTGCACAAATATAAAATTTCATTGATATATTGAGCAAATACATTTCATGAAATTTAAATTACATGCTTAAAATTACAAGATTGTCCAAAGCTATAAATCCTAACATCAACAGCTTTAGTCCTAAGCTAAGAAGCCAGACAAAGTTGACGGTGAAGAGAAACAGATAGCTGCAATTATTTCTTCTTCCTACTCTCAATAAAGAGAACAGCGAGACGAATGATTCGCTCTTGCTGTCGGAGAGCTTCTCTCTGTTCCTCTTCCAGACGCTCAAGATGGAGATGATAGTCCATGTAGAAGAACAAGAGGTCGTGAGAACCTCTTGGGGAACTGAGTCCCATATTTTATCAGGAATGGCAGTGAAATGCCATTCCTGCTGCCATTCAGTACACCTAAAATTGATAGTGAAAGAATCATAGTTCAGAACTAAGTTGAAATGAACCATGTTTGTGATGAGTAAAAAAAATGAGTTTGAGAGAAAATGAGAGATGTGTTGGATGGAATGAGGCGTTGGTTTATATAACCAATAGAATATCAAGAGACGCAAGGAAAATTGAATGGTTATAGGTAGAAATAATTATACCTCGTCTCCCTAGACTGATGAGAATAATAACAGCCATTGGAAGCTGAAAACAGGATTTAATGCGCACACGAAACAAGTAAAAATTATTGTGCATAGACGAGTACCACTAACCCAAATTATGTTGACTGTTAATATCTCACCCAAACATATTCTGATTTTAAATAAGACTGTTTCAGAATTTAACCACAAATAAGTCAAGTAAGGAATCAGAATGTAATATCAGAACCTAGACTTATATCAGAACTTAACAGGCATCAGAACATGATTCCATAACTCGAAGAGCGAATGCCCATTTCTGTAATTCTTCACACAAATTCTGATTTCGTTTCTTTAGAACTTAATCATCAGAACTTCCATCATTACTTGTCCTCAGAATTTATGCAACTGACACTTAAACATTCATCTAAAACAACATTTATCACCACAGTAATTTTCACCATTCATATGGAGTGTATGTGTGTGCAGTAAGCGAAATTTCAGATAAAGATTAAAGTCTGATTCACTTCAGTATATCTTAGAAATAAGGCATAA
The DNA here is from genome assembly GCF_009905375.1 of Apium graveolens. Classification (NCBI taxonomy): domain Eukaryota; kingdom Viridiplantae; phylum Streptophyta; class Magnoliopsida; order Apiales; family Apiaceae; genus Apium; species Apium graveolens. The sequence goes on along the minus strand of NC_133654.1, from coordinate 166,726,600 downwards.
CTAAGAACTTTGCTCAAAATCTGTCATGATTCTGAAGTCTACTTTAGAATGAGTTCATGCATGAATCCACCTCAACTGTTTTGTGCTCATTTTATGCATCTTTTGAAATTCCATTTTACAGTGGCTTCTCAGTGTAAGTGAGTCACGACTGTTTATCAGAATTTATGCTATTTTCAGAGTATTTCTTCAGTAATCATAGAGTGTGAAAAGTCACCAAGAAAATATTTATTTTGCTTTTCTGATGCATATTACTTAATATCAACAATGCACTTGGGTCTTCCCTTCCACATTTTTACTCTAGATCTCAAAGGAGTACCTGATTTTAATCTCTTTTTCTTTTTCTTTTGATAAGTTAGGTTTATCAGCACTTAGTACATCCATCAGATTTACTAACATCAGAACATAACAGATAAGAAGCACTATTCCAGTTTGTGACTTAGTAATGAGATACACAAAGTAAATTTCAACTAAGCTCAGTATCAGAACTTGCTTGTGTTAAGAGATTTCCACATAAATAATTACTTCAAACATGGGATATTTAGTATATTAAAGACTACTAGGTCAGCATCTAGCATAGTTATCCTCATCGGATTGAATAATTACAGAAACATTCATATCACTGTCAGAGTTTAGAAATTAACATCAGACAACAATCAGTACTTAAGCAATTTTAAATTAAGCACAGAATACACAAAGATAGTAGTATCTGTAAATACTGATCATAAAATCTGATGCATCAGAACAAAAACTAAGCAGATTTAGAGAAAGAACATGAAACCATTCCAAGTTTATTTACCAATCTTGTAAAAGTAGCTTCACACAGTGGTTTTGTGAAGATATCTGCTAGTTGTTGATCTGCTGGAACAAAGTGCAATTCCACTGTACCTTCATCCACATGTTCCCTTATGAAGTGGTACCTAATGCTGATGTGCTTTGTCATTGAGTGTTGAACTGGATTACCTGTCATAGCAATAGCCTTTGATTATCACAGTAAATATGGATTTTAAAATATGTTAACCCATAATCCAGTAACTGATTCTTCATCCAAAGAATCTGTGCACAACAGCTTCCTGCAGCAATGTACTCTGCTTTTGCAGTTGATGTGGAAATTGACTTTTGTTTCTTGCTAAACCAAGAAACCAATCTGCCTCCAAGAAATTGGCAGCTTCCACTTGTGCTTTTCCTGTCAATTTTGCATCCTGCAAAATCTGCATCTGAGTAACCTATTAGTTTAAAGTCTGATTCTCTGGGATACCACAATCCCAGATCAGTTGTTCCCTTAAGATACTTGAAAATTCTTTCACAGCTGTTAAGTGAGGTTCTCTTGGATCTACTTGAAATCTTCCACAAAGACAGGTAGCATACATGATATCAGGTCTACTAGCAGTTAGATAGAGTAGAGAGCCAATCATACCTCTGTAATCAGTAATATCTACTGATATACCAGTATCCGTATCCAATTTTGTTACAGTGGCCATGGGAGTGGATGCACTTGAACAATCTTGCATTCCAAATTTCTTCAGCAAATTTCTGGTGTACTTGGTTTGTCAAATAAAAGTGCCTTCTTCATTCTTCTTGACTTGAAGGCCCAAAAAATAGCTAAGTTCCCCCATCATACTCATTTGATATCTTGACTGCATCAGTTTGGCAAACTTCTTGCAAAGTCTATCATTTGTAGAACCAAAAATGATATCATCAACATATATCTGTACCAAAAGTAAGTCCTTTCCATGGTTGAGGTAGAACAGAGTTTTGTCAATAGTTCCCCTGTTAAATCCACTTTCCAGAAGAAACTGAGCTAAAGTCTCATACCATGCTCTTGGAGCTTGCTTAAGGCCATAAAGTGCTTTATCAAGCCTGTAGACATGATTTGGAAATTTGGAATCTACAAAGCCTGGAGGTTGTTCAACATATACTTCCTCTTCCAATTCTCCATTGAGAAAAGCACCTTTCACATCCATTTGAAAGACGGTAAACTTTTTGTGAGCAGCATAAGCCAAAAATATCCTTATGGCTTCCAATCTAGCAACTGGTGTAAATATTTCATCACAATCAATTCCCTCATGTTGAGAATATCCTTTTGCAACCAGTCTTGCTTTATTCCTTGTAATTATGTCATCACTATCAGTTTTGTTTTTGAACACCCACTTTGTACCAACAACAGATCTGTTCTTTGGTCTTGGCACTAGGGTCCAGACTTTATTTCTTTCAAATTCATTTAACTCTTCCTGCATTGCTTGCACCCAATCAGCATCTTGAAGAGCTTCTTCCACTTTCTTTGGTTCAGTCTGAGAAAGAAAAGAATTATAAAGACATTCACTTGAAGTAGCTGTTCTAGTTCTGACACCTGCGTCAGGATTTCCAATTATTAAATCAGGTGTATGTGATTTAGTCCACTTCCTTGCAGATGGAAGATGATCTCTAGAACTGGATGTTCCCCCATGATCCATGCTGTTTTTAATAACATTTTCTGATGCTCCCCCTGAAATTATGCTCTCTGAGTTGGATCCTTCAGAAATAGAGTTTTCAGAATTATCAGAACTTGGCTTATCAGAACTTGATGAATCAGAACTTGAAGAGCCAGTTGTATGTTCTAATGCTTCTTGAGATGTGGTTGTATCTTCAGTATGCTCCCCCTGCACAGGTGCATCTTCCTTTGGCGTAGTCACCACAGTTTCAATAACATCAGAGTTTAATCCATCAGAGTTTGTAGTATCAGGATTTAGACTGTCAGGATTTTCAGTATCAGAATTTAAGTCTTTATTTTCAAATCTCAGCTGATCATGATCATTGAAATCTTCAAGTCCAGTAATCTTCTTATCATCAAAGGAGATATTGATAGATTCCATGACAACCCTTGTTCTTAAATTGTAGACTCTGAAGGCTTTTGTGGAAAGTGGATATCCAACAAAAAATCCTTCATCAGCTTTTAAATCAAATTTGGATAGCAGTTCAGGGTGAGTCTTAAAAACAAAACACTTACATCCAAATACATGAAAATACTTCAGATTTGGCTTCTTTTTCTTCACCATCTCATATGGTGTCTTTCCATGCTTGTTTATGAGTGTTGCATTCTGAGTAAAACAAGCAGTTTACACAGCTTCAGCCCAAAAATAGGTTGGTAGCTTTGCTTCATCAAGCATTATTCGTGCAGCTTCAATAAGAGTTCTATTCTTTTTTTCAACAACTCCATTTTGCTGTGGAGTTCCGGGAGCAGAAAATTCTTGCTTGATTCCATGGTCTTTGCAGAACTCTTCCATGATCAAATTCTTGAACTCAGTGCCATTATCACTTCTTATGATCTTCACAGAATCTTTGACCAATTTATCCAGTTGCTTGACATGATCAATCAAGATAGATGCAGTTTCACTTTATGTGTGCAAGAAATACACCCATGTGTATCTGGTGAACTCATCCACTATGACCATAGAATATTTCTTCTTTACAATAGACATGACATTCACTGGACCAAATAGATCTACATGTAGTAGGTGATAAGGCTCAAGAATTGATGATTCAGTCTTGCCCTTGAATGAAGATTTTCTTTGTTTTTCCTTCTGACATGAATCACAAAGGCCATCAGGAGCAAATACTGATTTTGGCAGTCCTCTCACAAGATCTTCCTTGACTAATTCATTTATATTGTTGAAATTTAAATGAGAGAGTTTCTTGTGCCAATTCCAGCTTTCTTCAATTGATGCTCTACGCAACAGACAGATTGCAGAACCATCAGTACTTGTTGAAAGCTTGGCTTCATAAATGTTACCATGCCTGTATCCTTTCAGAACAACTTTATCTGTAGATTTGCTTACAACTTCACAGTGTTCTTCAAAGAAATCCACATGATAACCTCTGTCACAAATTTGACTAACACTCAGCGGATTGTGTTTAAGTCCTGTGACCAGAGCTACTTCTTTAATGATGACATTCCCAAGATTGATATTGCCATATCCCAGTGTTTTTCCAATATTGCCATCTCCATAAGAAACACTTGGGCCAGCTTTCTCCATAAAGTCTGATAACAGGGCTTTATTTCCAGTCATATGTCCTGAACATCCACTGTCCAGAACTAAGATGTTTTTCATGTTGCCCAGCAATCACAAAGACCACTAATGATTAGTTTTAAGGACCCAAACTTGCTTGGATCCTTTGGCCTTATTAAACTTGTTAACATTTGCAGTGGATTTAACATCAGAGTTTATGTTAACATTTTCCTTATTAGCATTTACACTATCAGACTTTATATCAGAACTTACACTAGAAGGAACAATGCTAACTTTCTTTAAAAAAGGTTTTATTTGATAATAATTATAGTACAAACTATGATATTCCTTACAAGTATAAATGGAATGCCATAAACTACCATAATGAAAATAAGGATTTTGTGGCCTATATCTAACAGACTGACTCTTAACTCCTGACTTTAAAAGTAATGAGTTTATGTTCTTATTCTTCCTGCAAAAAGAAGCCAGATGGTTAGAACTTCCACAATTATGACATGTTTTTCTAGGAGCATTAGGAACAGGCTTATAATCATTGCTTTTATTCACACCTTCCTTTCCACTCCTATTTTTCCTAGGTGACTTTACCTTGTTTACATTCTTAACATCTTTCAGCTTATGCTTAAGCTGCTTCTTTGTCATTAAGCCTACGTTAACTTCAGTTGGCTTTTCCTGTGTTAGTTTGTCAGAAGTCAATTTCTCTTTAACTTCTGATTTCTCAGTTTCAGACTTTACAGCTACAAACTTAACAGGTTTTACCTTTGGCTTTTGTTTAACAACTATAGGCTTAATTTCTATAGTTCTTTTATCATTCTTGTCATCTCCATAACCTAAGCCCTATTTCTAGTTTCCACTACTTAACAAATTCTGAGTTGTTCTGCCAAAGTTAGTCCAAGTCCTGATAATCTCTCTTTCCTTTTCTAACTCAGTTTTTAGAGATTCATTCATTTTAAGTACTTCATCCCTAACATAGAAGGCATCATCTCTATCTTTCTGAGTTTGATGGAACATAACTAACCCTTTTTTTAAAAAATCATTCCTCTTTTTACAAGCAAGATTTTCAGAAGTTAATCTTTCACATGTTAAAGTTTGATCTCTATAACTAATGAACATGGTTTTAAGATATCTTCTCAACTCATTAATATCATCAGTATGAAAGGCATAAGTAGTTTGAGGTACCTTTAACTCAGCAGCTTCAAGACTGCTATCAGCATTTGCCATCAAGGCATAGTTCACCTCACTTTCAGAATCTAAAGTGTCTGTCCAGCTTTTCTTCTTTGTGACAAGAGTCTTGCCTTTGTCACTCTTCACTTTCTTGCAATCAGGAGATATGTGGTCTTTCTCACCACAGTTGTAGCATTTGACATTTGTGTAATCTCCTCTGTCAGACTTCCCTCCTTTGCCTTCAGATTTTCTGAAACTCTTCTTATCAGAACTTGCACCTTTCCTGGAAAACTTCTTTCCCTTCCTGAACTTTCTGTATGTAATCCTTATGATTACTTTCACCATAAGAGCACACAGCTTCATCATCTCTACATCAGCATCCATCCCAGGCAAGCTTTCAGTTTTTGAGTCATCATCACTATCAGAACTTGATGACTCAGTATCAGTCTTTATGATGAGCGCTTTTCCCTTGCCTTTCCTTGAGGTGGCTACTTTAGGGGATTCTTCCTCAGCCTTAAGAGCAACTGTTCTTGACTTTCCTCCTTTCCTCTTGCTTCTTTGTTCCATCTCAAGTTCATGAGTCTTAGCATCCCATAAATTTCATCAAGGGTTGTTTCTTCAAGATTATAGTTGTCTCTTATAATTGTGGCCTTTAAATCCCAACTTTCAGGAAGGGCTAACATGAATTTAAGGTTTGAATATTCAAGATCATATTCCTTATCAACTAGTGATAAATCATTCAAGAGTTTGACGAATCTGTCATATAAATCAGTCAATGACTCATTATGCTTTGAGTCAAAGTGTTCATACTCTTGAGTGAGTATAGTCTTCATGTTCTTCTTAATTGAATCAGTTCCCTGGCACCTTGTCTCCAAGGCATCCCATATCTCATTTGCAGTCTTGCAGTTAATTACCCTGTTTGACATTACATTATCAATGGAACTATGCAGCAAGTGTCGTAGCTTAGCATCCTTAGCAATTGATGCGATATCTTCAGCAGTGTAATCACTCTTCTCCTTTGGTACAGACTTTGCTGCTTCACCTACAACTACAACTGCGAGTTTTGTTGGCTTGTGAGGTCCTTCATTGATGCTGTCAAGATATTCTGGATCTATAGCTTCCAGAAACATAGTCATCCTCACCTTCCATATGAGATATTCAGATGGTTTCGGTATGGGAACTCTAATAGCCTCATATTAACTATGGATTTGAGTCTTTGGAGGTTCTTCAGTTTTGGTGGGCTTGGTTGGAGTTTCTGCTTCAGACATGATTGTTTTTGGATCTTAAACTATTTGTGTGTTAACAGATAGGCTCTGATACCACTTTTTAGGTCACACACACTGTAGAAGGGGTTGAATACAGTGTATAGCACAATCAAATCGAATTTAAAGAACACAAGTAACAGAAAACAAACTTTATTAAACTCTGTTACAATGTAGAACTGTCCTCTCTCAGTGATGAACAAATATCACGAGAGCTGCTAGGGTTACAATGAATATTATTCTCGATAATGATAACACTTATAGTGTAAACCCTATGTCTGTGTTTATATACTACACAGTTACAAGATAATCGCTAATTGATATGGAATATAATTCTGCTTCCTAAAATATATCAATCAGATATCTTTTCTTCCAAGTATTCCATTCTTCACAGAATTCCTTCTTCATGCATATCTCATCTTGCGTTTATCTTGATCTTCTTTCCTTTCAATCAGCCGCCTTCCTTATCTGAAAGTTTCCTTTAAGTTCTGATATTATCTCCTGATAAATATCTCCTGAACCTTAAGTACAGATAACTTAAGTTCTGACTTCAGTATAAGTGCTGATATTCAGTTAAGTATTGATTTGTCCTGTTTAAGTAAGATTTGAAAACTAAACACAAATCATATTAGACATGACATTATCAAATATATCTAACACTCCCCAATAGCTTTATCATCTCCATGTCATCAAAGTTATTGCTCTTTTTGGTTTTTAAGCCAGTTTCTAGGATCATGATAAGCTTCTTGTTGCCCATGCACACTACTTAGGGATCTGAAAATGTTTGAAGTTTTTGGTGTTTGGACAGATGTATGCTATACCCTTGCTTGGCTGTAGATATGCTTCAGGAAAATCGGCCACTTGAGCATTTCTCAATTCAGTTAATAGCAAGATATCTTCATGAGTTATAACTTTGACTTTGTTGATGAAGATATCCAACTCAGATGCCCTGCTTGAGATAAGGTAATTGAGGGACACATGCATACATCTGTCTGTCCCTGAGTCATTTGCATTGATCACTATCTTCTTTTGCAAAAAGTTGTCCTAATTGACCATGATCACTCTTATGAAATTTATTGTCTTTTAAAGGGTCTTTTTGTATGTGAAGTGATTATTATTGAGAGAAGCTTTTAGGTCCTTAAGTAGTTCATCAAATTCTCTGCTCAGACTAGGTCTTTCAGCAGCACTAATAAGTGTCTCTATGTCAAGATCAATTCTTTAGATAATTTCTTTTCAGCACTCTGGACTTGTTGTTGAGATGATCTTGATTGTGCCAGCATAGCCTCTATCTCCCTCTTAGTCTTGTTGGCAGGCATGAGAAGGGGAGTAGGGATCTCAGGCCTTATCTGTTCAGGTAGAGAAGGTAGTGGTATGTTGAGTTTGCCCATGATGGCTCCCAAGCTATAGAATTCTGCATTTGAAGATGCTTATGAGAGTCCACCGGGTTTTGGATGTCTATTTGTTGGCTCTTGACAAGAGATGTCAAGGCCTGAACTTGTGCGGTGAGAGAAGAGTTGGAGTCTTGCACTGCTGAGACTTGGCCTTGTAGAGATTGAATTTGTAGGTTTGTGGAGATGGAGCCAGACTGAAAAGAGCTAGTAGATGTGCCAAATGTTTCATCTACATCCTGTTTGATGCCTTCCATAAGCAAAGCTTAGGGATCATATATCCGTTCGTGAAGTTGATCCACTTGACCTTAGTGTTATTTGAGTGAGTGATTTGTTGCTGGATGAGTGTATTGAGATTGATGAAAGAATGTTTGAGATTTTTGACTTCTTTCTCAATATAAGTAAGATCCATCCTTGACATTTGCTCAGCAAAGTGCTTGAATTTGGTAGTGATCTAATCTTGAGAGGGTATAATCTTATCCATCTTCTCATTCACCAATTTTCTGATTTAATCTTCATGACCAGTTAGCTTGACTTCCAGAGCTTTACCGAAAAGATGAAATGCTTTGAACTGAGCTTTGTATTGCTGCCCAGAATAGTGATGTATTCTTCCCTAAATCTGGCCAAGACTTGATCCATTTCCAAGACATAGTCATCAGAGAGCCATGCATCTACATTCACATCTTGCTCTGCATCATTGACAATTTTCTCTTTCTCCTCCTCAACTTCTTCATTGTATGCAAGCACGATAGCTTGATAATCTTGATTGCTCATGTTGGAGGTCAATAGATGTTGTGAGATGTTTTCTAGTCCAGAAATCTGCTCTACTAGTAGATCATCTACAGAAGTTAGTTGAGAGCTAGATTCTTGCAGCCACTGAGAGAGAATGTGAGGTTGTTGAGGTTGTGAAGTAGATGGTTCAGAAACACCTGTGACTGAAGTCAGAGTTTTACTCACAGATTGCTCTATGGTTATGGCTAGTTGTTGTTCCACACTAGTTGTGGGAACCTCCACTTGAATTGGAGGGAATTTGACTGGGTTACTGCCATGTGCACCAGTCTCAAACCCTTGTGTGTCTTGCAACACACTGGAACTTGAATGTGCTATACTTGCCTCCCCTATGACAGGATCATTGGCAATTGTACTCCTAGCTTCAAATGCCAAGGCAATTTCTATTAGGGTTTTGAGGGGATTTGCTCCTACATGAGGAACCTCCAATTGAATTGGAGAGGATTTAGATAGCTCCCCCTCAGGAGTACTACCCTCAAACCTTTCAGTTTGTGAAGACTATTTTGCACATGAAGGTGCATTAGAGACATCCATGGGGTCTTCAGTAAAAACTGATGAATACCCCATGGTTTTGATGGTGTCATCAAGGTCTACCCCAGCATGTAGCCTCTCACCATCTAAATTGAGTGTCTGGTGGTGAGCAAAGCTTCTTGAGCTAAGTCACTTGAGTGAGCTTGCACTTGAGAATTGAATTCAAGTGCAGTTGGTGAGGAAGAAATTTGAGATTTGAGAGAGTGTTGCTCAGATAAGAGTGTTGGCAGCTCCCCCTGAGTAGATGAGGAAGCTTCAAGAGATGTGCTCCCACAGTGTGTGCCATCCTTATTTCTCCTACCATACACTTGAATTGCTTCAGGTGCAGGCTGTGCAGACTCAATAATGGGTGCTTTTACAACTGCATCATGTTGGGAGGATACAGAGGTGACTTGAGTGGTCAGCTCAGATATCTTACTTCTTTTGGATCTCTTGACCAAAGGTGACTCAGTTACAGCTTTATCCTCACCACTCTCAGTTATAACTGATAAGGTTACCTCCTTTATCTTCCTTTTACTCACCTCATCCTTTTGAGAAGATGAGGTGGTTGGTTTCCTATCTACTAAGGGTTTTGAAGAAAGAGTTGCAGCTTGGGAAGATCCCTGTTGGTATTCCTGTGTTTGTACTTCCACAGGTTCAGGGATCATAGTTGTGTTAGATTGAACATTTGACCTCATGTCAGGCATAGGGTAAGGGTAAGTCCTAAACCTCTCCAACATGAATGGAGTGATTTTCAGACTTATATTTACCTTATTCTTTGTAGTAAGTGAACCAAATATTATTTTGGACACTTTCTTACAATTGCCTATTTTTGTGTTATTAATGCCATTTAACAAATGTATGTCTCCTACTTTATGATTTAAAGTGGACATGATAAATCTATGAAAGAAAATTTCCTTACCTCTAGCTGACAGGGGAATTGTTAGCCTGGTTGCAAGTTCTTCCAGGATCAACAGACCAACATTTAAGTGTCTGTTGTGGGCAATTGAATACACCAGCTTTTGCACAACACTTGAAATGTTGTCATACCCTGTCTTCCTGCATGTGAAGGCCCTCACCACAGAATCAAAGATGAATGACCATTCCTTCCTTAGATTAGTTCTATTTAGGCTTGATAAGTTGATTCTTCCACCATAGTTGATGAAGTCCAGAAACTCAATCAGCTCATCAGGGGTTGGCACCTCCACCAGATTTGCAGTGGGCAATCCCAAATCTAGGTTCACATCTTGCTCATTAAACTCAATTTATTGTCCTCCAACTGAGCAAGTCACCACCATAGATACAGAACTGTCATTCATCACAGTCCTTACCACAGTTGTAGTCCAAAACTCATGCAACACATATAGTTACAATACTGGATTAGCAATCAAGGCTCCTACAATGTAAGATTCAGACAGAAATTTCACAAAGCCCTTAAAACTATCAGGGGCTTGGTTAGCATCGGTAAAAGCCAAATAGTTTGTTCCTTTCTCTGGAATAGTTTCTCTAACATTATTTTGTGTCATTGTAGTTTAGTGAGTGAGAATGGGTAAGAAGAATTTTTGAGAAAGTAGTAAAAATGAGAGAAAAATCGGTTTTTGCTTGAAAGGCTAGGTCACTTGAGATCTCGAAAATTGTAAGTATGTATATGTATCGAGAAGTCTGGGTATTTATAATAAAAGTAAATGACTTGTCGAGAACTCAAAAATAGACGTTTGGAATTTGTCTATCGAGAATTCATTTTAAGAAATGAAAAACATCTCAAGAAGTCATTTTAAATTACTCTTATAGAGAACAAAAAAAATTGACTTATCGAGATGTCAAATAAATACCCAGTTTGTCCAAAAAATGGACTGAATTAATTCCAAATTTTATTTGAATAAATTCAAGATAAAATTAGAATAAATTTTTCAAAAGTATTTTACCAAAATAATTTATTAAATTATTCCAGTTCTGAGTTATTGATAAGACAAAAATTGTACTTGTACAGAACTCTGTGAATTAACACTACTAGAGAACTTTACAAGGACTATCGATAAGTCATATTTAAGCCTATCGAGAAGTCACTCGAAAAGTCAGTAAAATGAGCAGTTTACTTAGAATTCGAAAAATTCCAAGTTGAATTTTGAAAAATAAATATGCAGAGATTTCTGAAATATTTATAATTCACATTTCAGTTAATTTTCAATTTAAATCAAATAAAGATTGATTTATTAGAAATAATCTGCTACAAAACATTAGTTGAGTTCTTGCCTTAAGATGAAGAATTAAGCATTCCAATTTCACCTAAAAGACTAGTGAAAGCTGCTTCATCCAAAGGTTTAGTAAAAATGTCAGATAATTGTTTTTCCGTTGGAACAAAAAAAGCTCAATGGTACCATTTGTAGCATGTTATCTAATAAAATGGTACCTTACATCAATATGCTTTGTTCTAGAATGATTAACTGGATTAACTACTATAGATATAGCACTAGTATTGCCACACTTGATAGAAATTTTGTGTAACACTAGGCCATAATCCATTAGCTGATTTCTAATCCAAAGCACTTGCGCACAACAACTTCCTGCAGCTATGTATTCAGCCTCAGTTGTAGAAGTTGATACAGATTGTTGTTTCTTGCTATACCAGGATACAAGTCTTTGTCCAAGAAATAGAGAGCTTCCACTAGTACTCTTCCTGTCAACCCTGCATCCAGCAAAATCTACATCTGTGTACCCAACAGCTTCAAAACCAGTTCCCTTAGGATACCATAATCCCAAGTTTGGAGTTCCCTTCAAATATTTGAAAATCCTCTTTACAGCCATCAAATGTGATTCTTTTGGACTGTCTTGAAATCTTGCACATAGACATTTTGCAAACATGATGTCTGGTGTACTTGCTGTTAAATAAAGCAATGATCCAATCATCCCTCTATAGCTTGAGATATCTACACTCTTGCCCTTTTTATCTTCATCCAACTTTGTTGCATTAGACATAGGTGTAGATGCAGGTGAACAATCAACCATACCAAAAAATTTCAATAAATCCTTGACATACTTAGTTTGGCTGATGAAGATACCATCACATCTTTGACTGACTTGAAGTCCAAGAAAGTAACTCAGTTCCCCCATCATACTCATTTCATATTCACTTTGTAGAAGCTTGAAGAATCTTTGGCAAAGCTTCTCATTTGTAGAACCAAAGATGATATCATCCACATAGATCTGAACTAGGATCATATCCTCACCATATTTCTTGTAGAAGAGAGTCTTGTCTATGGTACCTCTAGTAAAACCATGCTTCAGTAGGAATTATGACAGTGTGTCATACCAAGCTCTAGGTGCCTATTTTAGTCCATATAGAGCCTTGAGTAACTTGTACACAAAATTTGGAACATCTGGATCTTCAAAGCTAGGTGGTTGTTGCACATAAACTTCTTCTTGTAGTTCACCATTCAGGAAGGCACTCTTGACATCCATTTGATACACTTTAAAATTTGAGTGTGCAACAAATGCTAGAAAAATCCTTATTTCTTCAAGTCTTGCAACTGGAGCAAAAGTTTCATCATAATCAATTCCTTCTTCTTGTGAGTAGCCTTTTGCAACCAACCTTGCTTAGTTTCTGGTAAATATACCACTTTCATCCATCTTGTTCCTGAACACCCATTTTGTTCCAATAATGCTTCTATTCTTTGGTGCAGGAACCAATTCCCAAGCTTTGTTTCTTTCAAACTGATTCAACTCTTCCTGTATGGCAGATATCCAATCAGGATCCAGTAGAGCTTCATCAATTTTCTTAGGCTCTACTTGAGACAGAAAAAATGCATGTAGGCACTCATTAGTAGTTGTACTTCTAGTCCTCATACCAACAATAGGATCACCAATTATTGCTCTCTAGTGTGACTTTTATTCTACTTTCTTGTATGAGTTTGTTGACTTGTGCCTTCATCATTTTCTTCATTATTGGTATGACTGCTAGATCCTTCTTCTCTTTCTCCACCTGAGTTTGTGCTATCAAATTCAGGTATTTGAGTTGAGCTTCCATTTCTATGATTTTCTTATTCAGTAGACTCTTCATTTGTCATCTGTTGTGCATCAACTTCATCTTCCCCATCAGAATCACTATCAATATTGAGGTTTTCAAATACAAGGGCTTCAACTTCACTTTCATCAAGGCATTCCAAGCCTGGACACTTGTCATCATCAAAAGTCACATATGTGCTTTCCATAATCTTCTTTTGATCTATCACATAAACTTTGTAGGCTGTTCTTTCCAATGAATATCCCAGAAAAATTGCTTCAAAGACTTTAGAGTTAAATTTTCCTACATATTCAAAGTTGCCTTTCAAAATGTAACACTTGCTTCCAAACACATGAATATGCTTCACAGTAGGCTTTCTTTTAGACATGATTGAGTAAGGTGATTTGCCATGTGCCTTGTTAATGAGATATCTGTTCTGAGTGTAACATGCAGTGTTAACAGCCTCTTCCCAGAAACTTGTTGGTAACTTAGCATCTTGCAGCATTGTTCTAGCAGCTTCAACTAATGTTCTGTTCTTTCTTTCAACTACTCCATTTTGTTGAGGTGTTCTAGCAGCTGAGAATTCTTGAATAATGCCTTTACTTTTGCAGAATTCACTCAATGTTGCATTTGTGAATTCTGTTACATTATCACTTCTCAATCTTTATACACAATTATGATCTTCGACTTGTTTTTCTATCTTCTTGATGTGCTTAATTATGATGTGTGGAGTTTCATCTGTAGAGTGCATGAACTCTACCCAAGTGTATCTTGAGAAATCATCAACCATCATAAGTGCATATTTGTTTCTTGAAATTGATAAGACATTTACTGGCCCAAACAAGTCCATGTGAATAAGTTGCAATGGTGCACTTATAGAGTTCACAGTTTTGACTTGTGACTTGATCCTTTCATTTTTCCTTTCTGACAAGCTTCACAAACTTCAACTTGAGCAAACTCCAGTTTAGGCATATCTCTTACTAACTCCTTTTTGACCAAGGTGTTAATTGTCTTGAAATTCAAGTGAGACAATTTCTTATACCATAGCTTGCTTTGTTCTTCTGATGCCTTAGTGTAGAAATAACAAATTTCATCCTTATTTATTGAGTCTAAGTCTGCAACAAACAAGCTTCCTTTCCTTGCTCTTTTCAGAGCAACTTCACCAGTTTTCTTGCTGATAAAAGTGCATTCTTCTTTGTTGAATAAAACTTCAAAGCCTTTGTTTGCAAATTGGCTAACACTGAGAAGATTCACTTTAAGCCCAGTTACCAGTGCTACATCATCAGTGACAACATTTTCAGAAACAATCTTGTCATATCCCATTGTGAATCATTTGTTGTTGTCTCCAAAGGTCACCAAAGGGCCAGCTTTCTCCTCAAACTGTGATAGAAGGGCTTTATCACCTGTCATATACCTGGAACATCCACTGTCTATGATCCAGATGACTTTCTTCACTTTGCCCTGCACACAATGAGTTTTAAGTGTGTTTAGCAATCCAAGCAGTATTGGGTACTTTCTTCTTGTTAACTGATTTAGCAGAAGTAGAATGAATAGTTTCAGATAAAATAGAGTTCATTGACTATTGAGCATTTTCCCTTTCTGTTGTAGACCCAATTCTTGTTTCTTTGAGGTCTACTCTCAGTTTATGATAACTTTTCATCACTTTCAAGTTGTAAGGAATGCATTCAAACTTGCCACAGAAGGAGTAGGGATCATTTGCATTTGCTTCATTGTATTTGCAGGCTCCTTCAGTTGGCTTGCTAACTGCCTTTTTATAAAAGTGAGTTAGGTGATTCACAGAGCCATATTTTTCACATTTCTTTCTTGGAGCATCTGCAACATAAGCAAAATTGTTGCTTTTGTTTATCCCTATTTTCCCATTTATATTTTTCTTTTTCTTTCTTGCATCTTTAGTTTTAGCTTCTTTGACAGGTGTCTTGGGAATTTGTTTGTCCATGAGCTTCTCTTCAGTATTGGAAGACTGATTTGATTCTGCAGTTTTCTTCTATTTGTCTTCATCAGCAATTTCCTGCTTGATAATCAATTCTTCTTCACTGAAGTTGGCTTCACATGCCTTGAACATAGGTGAGGCCATCTTTTTCAGCATTGCTGGAATATTTTCATTTTATGTTGCTTTTCCCTTGTCACCTATGTCTTTCTTTTTTGTTGTTCAAGGCATCATAGTCAAGACCAATAGAAATGTTTGCACATGGTTTGTTTTTCTCATGATACTGTCCAATTAACTCAGATGCATTCTTGAAGGACTTCAACTTCACCTCATTCTTTTCAAGCTTCACCCTTAGCACTGCTTCAATTTCATTGGCACACTTGAGCTTGTTTTTGAGATAAGCATTCTCTTGTTTTACAGCTTCAAGCTTCACCAACAACAGTTTCTTGCTTCTCATTTATCTTTGTCAGTCTGCTCACTTCTTCATTAGCAGCAACCATGCTTGTGTGAATGTGAAACATTTATGTGCTCATTTTCTCTACAGTTTCCTTATATTGACTCACATTTAAATCAATGGTGGTCAGAGTTGGTACCTGTGATTTAGATGAGGATGATTCTCCTTGCTCCAAGGCCATGAGTGCATAATTTCCAAATTCTTCATCTTCATCATCTCCAGAGTCATCCCAACTTTTTCCTTCTGTAATATAAGCTTTGCTTTGTTGTTTCTTCTAAAGAGCTTCATACTTTGCTTCTAGTTCAAGATAAGCTTTGTCTTTCTTTGCATTCTTGGGTTTCCTGCATTCTGTAGAAAAATGGCCTAGTTCATCATAGTTGAAGCACCTTATCTTAGATCTGTCAATAAATCTAGTTTTGTAACCATTCTTGCTGTCAAAAGTGTACTTCCCTTTTTCTTTCCAGCTACTGTCTTTGTTGAAAGACTGTCATTTACCCTTGAAGTATCTTGGCTTCTTTACTCTAATGTTAGAGAATTTTCTAGCCAAATAGGCCATTGACTGATCTAGCTCATCCGGTTCATCAAGAGTATAGAACTCATCTTCTTCCAATTCCAGAATGACTTGTTCCTGTGAATCATTTGTTCTTTGCTCACTTGTTGAGGCAACTGGAGTGTGAGATCTTGGCTCATCATTTGATGTTTGGCTTTCATTGATAATTAAAGCACTTGAGCCATCTATAACATATCTTTGACCAGATCTCAATGATTTCCTTTGAATCATTTCTAGTTTATATGTTTTGAGAATTCCATGTAGAACTTCTAGTGTTATTCTGCTCAAGTCTCTCTCTTCCCTGATTGCTGAGATTTTCTGTTCCAAATGATCAGAGAGAGTAAGCAAGAACTTCAAGTTCACCTCTTCAGCTTCATAGTATTTGTCATGGAGCTCCAAGTCATTTATCAGCTTGTTGAACCTTTCAAACACATCTGTTATACTTTTCTTTGGCTTTGCCATTAAACCCTCATACTGTGAAATCAGTATCCTTCTTTGATTTGATCTAACTTCCTCAGTTCCCTCACAGAGTATTTCAATCTTTTCCCATATTTGTTTGGCAGTGTCACAGTTGACAATGTTGTTGTACATCACATTGTCAAGTGACTCAATCAATATCAATTACAAGTCACTATCCAGGGAAACTTTCTCTGTTTTAGGCTCAGAATACTCAGAAGGATCTTTTGGAGCATAATGAGCTGGAATGACCATATCACCATCTGTTGATTCTTCAACTCTAACCATAGGAGTGAAGGGCCCATCTTTAGAATCTGAATATACAGTGGATTGGCCATCATGATAAACAGCAATATTTTTTTCCAAAGAGCGTAGTTAGCTTTGTCAAAGGTAGGAATTTTGATGATACTGATATTCTGTGTATTCATTCTTCCAAGATCTTGAATCTGTTTACTTTCATATTTTGCTTTGATACCACTTCTTAGGAAATGAATAACACACATAGGGGGGTGAATATGTTTTACTGTTTTTAAGCTTTTCTTGAATCTTTTATGGTTGAACAAAGTAAATTAAATCTTGTAGTAAAAGTGTGTTCATGCAAAAATTAAACTTGCAAGAATAAAGAACACAGATTTTCAAAACTCACTTAATTTTATATTAAAATTAAGAATGTTTTGCTACAAAATTTCTAGGCTCTTTGTTGATAAAGAGCTTAGCTTCTTCTTGAGAGTGTTACAAGATTTTCTATCTAAATTGTTACAACTGACAAAAGACCAGTGTTAACTTTATAACTCAGTTAACTACTAGTTTACACAATGTATAATAAGACATGCTATTAACCTTTACTAAACTGTCACTTGTCATTTTCATTTTTGGAAAAGTGAATCTTCAATTTTTGGCTTAACATATCTTTAGCATCATGTGATTATCTTGATCTTCATTTGTCAGTTAATCTTCACCATTGATCTTGAACATCTTTTAAACTGCTTTTTGTAGACTTTTCAATCTAGCTGTTTGGATTGTTTGTTGATTGTTAATCTTGAATATTGAACTGATCTGCAATTTTGTACTTTGAGATTTTACCTCGAGATCTCCAGTTTGATCTATAGAGAACTTGACATCTCGATAAGTATATTGGCTTCTCGAGATCTCTAGTATTCTATAGTTAATTTGGCTTGTAGAGGTCTCAAGTTCTCTATAAGAGAATTTGGCTTGTCGAGATCTCTAGTCTTCATATCTTCACTTTGACTTATCGATATCTCTGAGTTCTCTAGTGGCTTTTTGACTTGTCGATATCTCAGAGTTTTCTAGTCAAATTTGACTTGTCGATAACTCAGAGTTCTCTAGTGAATTTTGGCTTATCGATATCTCTGAGTTCTCTAGTGGAATTTGTCTTATCGATAACTCAGAGTTCTCTAATGAATGTTGACTTGTCGATAACTCTGAGTTCTCTAGTGAAGAAATGACTTGTCGATATCTCTGTTAGGTAATGAATCACACATAGAGGGGGGTGAATGTGTTTTTCTGATTTTAGGCTTTTCTTGAAAGATAATGGTTGAACAAAGTAAATTAAATCTTGTATAGAAAAGTGTTCATGTAGAAATTAAACTTGCACAAAATAAAGAACACAGATCTTCAAAACTTAATTTTTGTATTAAAAATTAAGATGTTTTGCTACAAAATTTCTAAGCTCTTCGAAGTTAAAGAGCTCAGCTTCCTCTCGATAGTGTTACAAGAATTTTGATCTAAATTGTTACATCTAACTAGAGGACCAGTGTTAACTTTATAGCTCAGTTAACTACTGGTTTACACAGTGGATAATAAACATGCTATTAACTTTTCTAAACTGTCACTTGTCATTTCTATTTATAGAAAAGCAAATTTTCCATTTCTGGCTTAGCATATCTTTAGCATCCCGTGTTTACTTTAATATTCCTCTGTCAGTTAATCTTTGCCATTGATCTTGCACACACTTCAAGCTGCTTTTTGTAGACTTGTCAATCCAACTGTTGGATTGTTTGTTGATTGTTTATCTTGGATATTAAACTGATCTGCAATTCTTTACTTTGAGACTATACTTTGAGATCTCCAGTTTGAATTATTAGAACACTTGATATCTCGATAAGTACAAAGGCTTATCGAGATCTCTAGTACTCCATAATGAGTTTGGCTTGTAGAGGTCTTCAGCTCATCGAGATCTCTAGTCTTCGTAACTTTATTTGACTTGTAGATATCTCTGAGTTCTCGAATGGATATAGACTTGTTAATAACTCTTAGTTCTCTAGTGAAAGAATGACTTGTCGATATCTTCTTGAGTTCTCGAGTAGCTTTCCTGACTTCTCTACTCCCGGTGGATATTGCTTATCCGTTGAGTAGATATATAGCTCATCCATCGAGTAGATATATAGCTCATCCGTCGAGTAGATATTGCTCATCCGTCGAGTAGATGTTGTTCATCCATCGAGCAGATATATAGCTCATCCGCCGAGTAGATATTGCTCATCCGTCGAGTAGATATTGCTTATCCATCGGTACTCTCCGGAGTTTGAATGACTTCTCGATAAGTCATTCTGGAGTTCTCGAATGACTTCTCTATAAAATTAAATCTGTGACTTGTAGAGATCTTGACTTAGAACATTTTTCTCCAAACAGATTTATTCAACTCCAAGCTTCTTTAAAATTCTTCTGAGGCATGATCTTCTTGATCTTTTTCCAGATAGAATCCTTAGGCTTGATACTGTTTTAAAAAAAATATTCCGGTCTGCTCCTTTGCAATTTTACAGACTTTAAGTGTTACAAGTACAGAATACAAATTTAGATAACAATACAACTTACTTAGGGTTGACCCCAAGCTTAACTGATTACTGAAAATAACTGTTCATTAATCTTCTACTCAAATCATAGATGCTAATGACATTGTTAGCTCCAGTAATCTTTGACATCATCTATTATATATTACAATCTCCCCCAACTTGTTCATTATGAAATTATGCACAAGTTCTGATTGATGATGTCAAAACTTTATCTAAATATAGAAACCAATCTTCCCATCTGATCTTCTTTTGTGAGTTGCATTTAGATTTACTCTTCATTCTCCCCCTATCAAGAAAAGAATATTATTATCTGGCAACATCCATTAGCTGTTTTGGCATTTAGATATATTCTCCCCCTTTTTGACATTATCTTCAGGAAGAAAGATCCAGCTAGATGCACATTGTTCAAGCTTTTATCAATGTCCATTTAGAACACTATCAACAGCTTCAAGCTTTAGTGAAGTCTATAGTGATGAGTTCATCAAGTAGAATAGAATAGGAAATTCCTAAGCTCTCTGTTCTTTTGAATAAGTAGTCTCACTACTTCTCACTGCACTAGTCACATGACTTTTAAGAGTCGGAGTAACCTCACAAGGATTGTTAAATCCAGACACTCATCTACCTCTCCTTTTGCCAAGAAGGATCATGCCTCTCTTATTTTCTGTTATTCTCTCAATCTTTTCTCACATTCCCACATGAAAGGCTCAATTGTTGTTTATCCTACAGAAATAAGAGGTGGCTGAGAAGAGTTTATCTGTGATCATATGAGTAGGGGAAATCCATATAGGTCTAATCATACTCATTTCACCAGAAGAGTGAGTTCATAAACATCTGTGACTAGGGTCACAGTTTGAGTCACAGATTGCTCTGTGGTTTTGACAGTGTGTTGTCCTCCACTTATAGTGGGAACCTCCAATTGAATTGGAGGGGATTTGACTGGGTTATTGCCATGTGCACCAGCATCAAACCCTTGTATGTCTTGCACCATATTGGCACTTGAATGTGCTAAGATTTCCTTCTCATGACATTGTCATAGGCAATTGTACTTCTAGCTTTGACTGCTACGGCAGCTTTTGCTATAGTTATGAGGGGAGTTGTTCCTTCTTGAGGAAACTCCAATTGAATTGGAGAGGATTTAGATAGCTCCCCCTCAGGAGTACTACCCTCAAACCTATCAGTCTATTAAGACTATTTTGCATATGAAAGTGCATTAGTGATATTCATGAAAAACCGATAAGTTTCCATGTTTGTGATACCAGTTCCTTATTCTCAAACAACAAAACAACTGAAGAACACTCTGGGGATTTTGTCCTTTTATAAAATAGGTTCCTTTTGAGAGTTACCTGAGTGGGATTGTGCTTGAGTTTGTGTTTGTGTTGTTGTGTCTGGGTAAACTGAAGTTTGGTTTTGAAATGGTTTAGCTGCAGTTTTACCACTAATACTTGTGATTTGATTATGTGAATTCCCTGTTGATATCTTGTATTAGACCTGTAATGCATTGAACAAATGTATCTTTTTGGAGTTTCATTAGACAAATACATTGTAAGACATTTTAGTTGCAAACATTATTGCAGAGAAGACAAAATTCAATATAGATATAAGCACATAGTAATTATTACACAAACAAGAGATTGCCAGACAAGAATCAGAACTTCCATTAATAATGGAAACATAGTACATTAAGACATAGATTTTAACAAGGAAAACCTAATCCTAACTATTCTAGTTCCTGCTCCTTCTCTCGGCCTCTATCCTCCTTGCCCGGCGCTCGTAAGCTCTGGACATGGAGTTTGCAAGAGAAATGATTCTCTCCTGCAGCTCCAGAGCAGCAAGTCGTTGCTGCACAGCCACCCTGGCTCGTCTCTCCTGCTCGAGAGAGACTTCCATCTCAAAGAAAAGAATACCGAGTTGATCATCCCAAGAGAGTTCATCAAAGATCTATCGTGGAAGATCAAAAGGGTTGCATACGATCCCCTTGATGCGGATTTGAAGTCCAAAAGGGTCATAATAGACCTTATTATCAGTCAAGTTATGAGCTGGAAGATAAACACCGTGGTTGAGTGTGTGAAAAATAGGGGCAGCCATTGGAGCGAAATGAATAATAGGTGAGTTTTGAGGCTAAAATAGTTTATGAGAAAGAGAGTGGTGATGAATGATAAAGAGGGAAGTGTTTTTAATTTATAGAGGGAGTAAAGATAGAAACCAATAGACTCTTGAGTTGCCCGGATAATAGGAATAATAAACACATACGCATATTTGACAGTTAGAAATGACTAGTTACTATTCCCCATGCAAGTACTCAAGAATATTAGTTTACTTTAGAGAGTGACTATTCCCCATGCAAATAAGCAAGTACTCCCTACACAAAAAGTAACTCCTCCTATCAGCATTCAGTCAAATAAATTAACCACTATCAGCATACTTAAAACAACACAAATAATGTACTAGTCTACTAACATTAGACTAACCTATTTCCACATAAACAAGAAATCACATAAGCATGTAAATGTGTCAAGTCAGAGAAATTAGAGATAAAGTATGTCAAAAGTATTTTTCTGAACAGAATTTATGAATTAAATTTGTTCAGTTTTTCATACTTTTTACTTCTTTTGATCTGTTATTTACTAACTTCATATATTGAGGATATGAAGTAATAAATATTCAGTTTACTTAGAATTTTAAAAAATATTCCAAGTTCAAAATTAATCGAGAAGTCTGTGTATTTATAGTGAAAGTAGATGACTTGTCGAGAACTCAAAAATAGACATTTGGAGTTGTCTATCGAGAAGTCATTTTGAGAAATGAAGTACATGTCGAGAAGTCATTTTAAATCACTCTTATAGAGAACACAAACTTGACTTATCGAAATGTAAAATAAATACCCAGTTCGTCCCCAAAAATGGATTGAACTAATTCTAACTTTTAATTGAATAAATTCAAAATAAAATTAGAATGCATTTTCCAAAAGTATTTTACCAAAATAATTTATTAAATTATCTCAGTTCTGAGATATTGATAAGTTAAAGTTTGTACTTATAGAGAACTCTTGTGAATGAATACTACTAGAGAACTCTACAAGGATTTATCGATAAGTCATTTTGAACCTATCGAGAAGTCACTCGAGAAGTCAGTAAGTTGACTTATCGAAGACTCACTCGAGAAGTCCTAAAATGACTTGTCAATAAGTCAATTTATACTTATTGAGAACTCAGTTCTCTAGATACTTTTGGTTATTGTAATTCTGCCTTGAGTTAATTTTACATATTAAGGATGTAAATTAACAACTAAGCAGTTTACTCAGAATTTGAAAAATTCCAAGTTAATTGAATTTGAAAAACAAATATGCAGAGATTTCAGAAATATTTATAATTCATATTTCAGTTAATTTACAATTTAATCAAATTAACTTTGATTTACTGGAGATTAATCTGCTGCAAAACATTAGCTGAGTTATTACCTTAGGATGAAGAATTGAGCATTCCAATTTCACTTACAAGTCTAGTGAAAGTTGCTTCATCCAAAGGTTTAGTAAAAATGTCAGCTAGTTGTTTTTCTGTTGGTACAAAAATGAGCTCAATGGTACCATTAGTAGCATGTTCTCTAATAAAATGGTACCTCACATCAATGTAATTTCTCCTAGAATGATTAACTAGATTAGCTACTATAGATATAGTACTAGTATTGTCACACATGATAGGAATTTTGTGTAACACTAGGTCATAATCCATCAGCTGATTTCTAATCCAAAGCACTTGAGCACAACAACTTCCTGCAGCTATGTATTCACCTTCAGCTGTAGAAGTTGATACAGATTGTTGTTTCTTGTTGTACCAGGATACAAGTCTTTGTCCAAGAAATTGACAGCTTCCACTGGTACTCTTTCTGTCAACCCTGCATCCAGCAAAATCTGCATCTGTGTATCCAACAGCTTCAAAACCAGTTCTCTTAGGATATCATAATCCCAAGTTTGGAGTTCCCTTCAAATATCTGAAAATCCTATTTACAGCCATCAAATGTGGTTCTTTTGGATTGGCTTGAAATCTTGCATATAGACATGTTGCAAACATGATGTCTGGTATGCTTGCTGTTAAGTAAAGCAATGATGCAATCATCCTTCTGTAGCTTGAGTTATCTACACTCTTGTCCTTTTTATCTTCATCCAACTTTGATGCAGTAGACATAGGTGTAGATGTAGGTGAACAATCAACCATTCCAAACCTTTCCAAAAGATCCTTCACATATTTAGTTTGGCTGATGAAGATACCATCACTTCTTTGGTTGACTTGAAGTCCAAGGAAGTAACTTAGTTCTCCCATCATACTCATTTCATATTCACTTTGCATTAGCTTGGAGAATATTTGGCACAGCTTCTCATTAGTAGAACCAAAGATGCTATCATCTACATAGATCTGAACTAGGATCATATCTTTACCATATTTCTTGTAGAAGAGAGTCTTGTCTATGGTTCCTCTAGTAAAACCATGCTTCAATAGGAAATCTGATAGTGTGTCATACCAAGCTCTAGGTGCATGTTTTAGTCCATATAGAGCCTTGAGTAACTTATACACAAAGTTAGAAAATTTTGGATCCTCAAAGCCAGGAGGCTGTTGCACATAAACTTCTTCTTCTAGCTCACCATTCAGAAAGGCACTTTTGACATCCATATGATATATTTTAAAATTTGAATGTGCAGCAAATGCTAGAAAAATTCGTATAGCTTCAAGTCTTGCAACAGAAGAAAAAGTTTCATCATAATTAATCCATTCTTCTTGTGAGTAGCCTTTTGCAACCAACCTTACTTTGTTTCTGGTAACTATACCATTTTCATCCATTTTGTTCCTGAACACCCATTTTGTTCCAATAATGCTTATGTTCTTTGGTGCAGGAACTAACTTCTAGACTTTGCTTCTTTCAAACTGATTTAGCTCTTCCTGCATGGCAGATATCCAGTCAGGATCCAGTAGAGCTTCATCAATTTTCTTAGGCTCTACTTGAGACAGAAAACATGCATGTAGGCACTCATTAGCAGTTGCACTTCTAGTCCTCACACCAGCAGTAGGATCACCAATAATTGCTTCTCTGGTGTGACTTCTATCCCACTTCCTAGTGTGAGTTTGTTGACTTGTGCATTCATTATTTTCTCCATTATTGGTATGACTGGTAGGTCCTTCTTCTCTTTCTCCCCCTGAGTTTGTGCTATCAAGTTCAGGTGTTTGAGATGAGCTTCCATTACCATGATTTTCCTGTTCAGTAGACTCTTCATTCATAATTTGATGTGCATTAACTTCATCTTCTCTATCAGAATTACTATCAATATTGAGGTTTTCAAATGCAAGGGCTTCAGCTTCATTATCATCAAGGCATTCTAAGCCTGGACACTTGTCATCATTAAAGGTCACATCTGTGCTTTCCATAATCTTCTTTTGATCAATCACATAGACTTTTTAGGTTGTTTTTTCCAGTAAATATCCCAGAAAAATTGCTTCAAAGACCTTTGAGTCAAATTTTCCCACATATTCAGAATTGTCTTTCAAAATGTAACACTTTCTTCCAAACACATGAAGATGCTTTACACTAGGCTTTCTCTTGGACATGATTGAGTAGGGTGACTTGCCATATGCCTTGTTAATGAGGTATTTGTTCTGAGTATAACATGCAGTGTTGAAAGCCTCTTCCTAGAAACTTGTTGGCAACTTGGCATCTTGCAGCATTGTTCTAGCAGCTTCAACCAATGTTATGTTCTTTCTTTCAACTACTCCATTTTGTTGAGGTGTCTTGGCAGCTGAGAATTCTTGAACAATGTGTTTGCCTTTGCAGAATTCACTTAATGTAGCATTTGTGAATTATGTTCCATTGTCACTTCTCAGTCTTTTCACACAATTGTAATCTTCATCCTGCTATTCTATCTTCTTAATGTGCTCAATTATGATATGTGGAGTTTTATCTTTAGAGTACAAGAACTCTACCCAAGTGTATCTTGAGAAATCATCCACCATCACAAGTGTATATCTGTTCCTTGAAATTGATAAGACATTTATTGGCCCAAACAAGTCCATGTGAATAAGTTGCTAGGGTGCACTAATAGAATTCACAGTTTTTGACTTGTGACTAGATCTTTTCATCTTTCCTTTCTGACAAGCTTTACAGACTTCAACTTGAGCAAACTCCAGCTTGGGCATGTCTCTCACTAACTCCTTTTTGATTAAGTTGTTAATTATCTTGAAATTCAAGTGAGATAGCTTCTTATGCCATAGCTTGCTTTGTTCTTCTGATGCCTTGGTGTAGAAATAGAAAATACCATCCTTATTTGTTGAGTCCAAGTCTGCAACAAACAAGCTTCCTTTCCTTGCTCCTTTTAGTGCAATTTTACCAGTTTTCTTGCTGATAAAGGTGCATTCTTCTCTGTTGAATAAAACCTCAAAGCCTTTGTCTGCAAATTGGCTAACACTGAAAAGATTCACCTTAAGACCAGCTACTAGTGCTACATCATCAATGATAACATTTTCAGAAATAGTCTTGCCATATCCCATTGTGAATCCTTTGCTCCTGTCTCCAAAGGTCACCAATGGGCCAGCTTTCTCCTCAAACTGTGATAGCAGGGCCTTATCACCTATCATATGTCTGGAACATCCACTATCAATGATCCATATGACTTTCTTCATTTTTCCCTGCACACAATGAGATTCGGGTGTGTTTAGTAACCCAAGCAGTGTTGGGTACTTTCTTCTTGTTAACTGATTTAGCAGAAGTAGAGTGATTTGTTTCAGATAAAATAGAGTTCAATAATTTTTGTGCATTTTCCCTTTCGGATGTAGACTCAATTTGTATTTCTTTTAGGTCTACTCTCAGTTTGTGATAACTCTTCATCACTTTAAATTTACAAGGGATGCAATCAAACTTATCACAGAATGAGTAGGGATCATCTAAATCTTATTTATTGTATTTGCAAGTTCCTTCAGTTGGCTTACTAACACCCTTTTTACAAAGATGAGTTAGATGATTTGTAGAATTACATATTCCACACTTCTTGCCAGGAATGTCTGCAACATAGGCCAGATTATTGCTTTTGTTTTTCCCCATTCTTCCACTTCTATTTTTCTTCTTCTTTCTTGCATCTTCAATCTTGGTTTCTTTTCCATAAGATTTTCTTCAGCCTTGGAAGATTGAATTGAATTTGCATTCTTCTTTTTATTATCCTTATCTGCAATTTCTTGCTTGATAATCAATTCTTCTTCACTGAAGTTTACCTCACAAGTCTTAAATACTGGTGACCCAACATTTTTCAGCATTGCTGGAACGTTTTTACTCTTTGTTGCTTTTCCTCTATCACCACTGTTTTTCTTCTTGCTGTTTAAGGTATTATAATCAAGACCAATGTCAATGTTTGCACATGGTTTATTTTTCTCATGGTACTGACCAACCAACTCAGATACATTCTTGAAGGACTTCAACTTTAATTCACTTTTCTCCAGTTTTTCTCTCAGCACAACCTCAATCTCATTTGCACACTTAAGCTTGTTTTTCAGATAGCCATTTTCTTGTTTCAAGGATTCAATCTCCACTGTCAACAATTCAGCTTCTTGTTTTTCACTTTCAAGCTTCTCATTTAACTTTGTTAATCTGCTAACTTCTTCATTAGCAGCAACCATGCTTGTATAAATATGAAACATTTATGTGCTCATTTTTTCAACAGTTTCCTTATATTGATTCACATTTAAATCAGTGGAGGGAAGAGTTGGTACCTGTGATTTAGATGAGGATGATTCTCCTTGCTCCAAGACCATGAGTGCATAATTTCCTAGTTCTCCATCTTCATCATTCTCAGAGTCTTCCCAACTTTTACCTTCTGCAATATAAGCTTTACTTTGTTGTTTCTTCAGAAGAGCTTCATACTTTGCTTCAAGTTCAAGATAAGCCTTATCTTTCTTTGCCTTCTTGGGTTTCCTACATTCTTTAGCAAAGTGGCCTAGTTCATCACAGCTGAAGTACCTTATATTAGAACTGTCAATAGATCCAATTTTGTAACCACTTTTGCTATCAGAATTGTACTTCCCTTTCTCTTTCCAGCTGTTGTCTTTGTTGAAGGATTGTCCTTTATTCCTGAAGTACCTTGGCTTCTTTACTCTAATGTTAGAAAATTTTCTATCCAGATAGGCCATTGACTGATCTAACTCATCCAGTTCTTCAAGAGTATAATACTCATCCTTTTCCAACTCCAGTATAACTTGCTCCTGTGAATCAATTGTTCTCTGCTCACTTGTTGAGGCAACTGAGATATGAGATCTTGGTTCATCATTGGATGTTTATCCTTCATTTACTATTAAAGCAATTGAACCATCTACAAGATGTCCTTGGCCAGATCTCAATGATTACCTTTGAATCATCTCTAGTTCATAGGTTTTCAGAATTCCATATAGAACTTCCAGAGTTATCCTGTTCAAATCTCTCCCTTCCCAAATGATCAGGAAGAGTAAGCAAGAACTTTAGATTCATATCTTCAGCTTCATAGTACTTGTCATGAAGCTGCAAGTCATTTATCAGCTTATTAAATCTTTCAAACACTTCAGTAATGCTTTCCTTGGGCTTAGCCATAAAACCCTCATACTGTGAAATCAGTATCCTTCTTTGATTAGATCTAACTTCCTCAGTTTCTTCACAGAGTATTTTAATCTTCTCCCATATTTGCTTAACAGTGTCATAGTTGACAATGTTGTTGTACATCACATTGTCAAGTGACTCAATCAATATCAATTGAAAACTGCTGTCCATGGAGACTTTTTCCTTTTCAGGGTCAGAATACTCAGCTGGATCTTTCGGAG
Organism: Apium graveolens; assembly: GCF_009905375.1. Taxonomy (NCBI): domain Eukaryota; kingdom Viridiplantae; phylum Streptophyta; class Magnoliopsida; order Apiales; family Apiaceae; genus Apium; species Apium graveolens. The sequence goes on along the minus strand of NC_133654.1, from coordinate 166,698,446 downwards.
CATAATGAGCTGGTATGACCATGTCTCCATCTGTAGATTCCTAAAATCTTACCATAGGAGTGAAGGGTCCATTCTTGAGAATCTGAACATAGAGTTGATTGGCCATCTTGATAAACAACAACATTTTCTTTTTCCAAAGAGTGTAGTTAGCTTTATCAAAGGTAGGAATTTTGATGCTACTGATTTTCTGTGTATTCATTCTTCCAAGATCTTGAATCTGTTTACTTTCAAAATTTGCTTTCATACCACTTGTTAGGTAATGAATCACACACAGAGGGGGGGTGAATGTGTTTTTCAGATTTTAGGCTTTTCTTGAAAGATAATGGTTGAACAAAGTAAATTAAATCTTGTATAGAAAACTGTTCATGCAGGAATTAAACTTGCACAAAATAAAGTACACAGATCTTCAAAACTCAATTAATTTTTTTATTAAAAATTAAGATGTTTTGCTACAAAATTTCTAATCTCTTTGAAATTAAAGAGCTCAGCTTCTTCTCGAGAGTGTTACAATAATTTTGATCTAAATTGTTACATCTAACTAGAGGACCAGTGTTAACTTTATAGCTCAGTTAACTGCTGGTTTACACAGTGGATAATAAACATGCTATTAACTTTTCTAAACTGTCACTTGTCATTTCTATTTATAGAAAAGCAAATCTTCCATTTCTGGCTTAACATATCTTTAGCATCACGTGTTTACTTTAATCTTCCTCTGTCAGTTAATCTTTGCCATTGATCTTGCACACACTTCAAGCTGCTTTTTGTAGACTTGTCAATCCAGCTATTTGATTTTTGTTGATTGTTTATCTTGGATATTAAACTGATCTGCAATTCTGTACTTTGAGACTATACTTCGAGATTTCCAGTTTGAATTATTAGAACACTTGATATCTCGATAAGTACAAAGGCTTATTGAGATCTCTAGTACTCCATAATGAGTTTGGCTTGTAGAGGTCTTCAGCTCATCGAGATCTCTAGTCTTCATAACTTCACATGGTTTGGAAAATTTGGATCTTCAAACCCTGGAGGTTGGCTCACATAAACTTCTTCCTCCAATTCTTTATTCAGAAATGCACTCTTGACATCCATTTGATAGACTTTGAAATTGGCATGGGCTGCATAGGCTAGAAAAATTCTGATGGCTTCAAGTCTTGCAACAGGAGTAAATGTCTCATCAAAATCTATTCCCTCTTGTTGAGAGTAGCCCTTGGCAACCAATCTAGCTTTATTCCTTATGACAATGCCATTTTCATCCATCTTGTTTCTGAATACCCATTTTGTGTCAATAGAACTCTTGTTCTTTGGCTTGGGTACCAGCTTCCATACTTTGTTCCTCTCAAATTGGTTTAGCTCCTCTTGCATTGCTAAAATCCAATCTGGATCCAATAGAGCTTCTTCCACTCTCTTAGGTTCCTCCTGTGATAGAAAATTACTGTATAGACATTCATCTTGAGTAGCCCTTCTAGTTTTCACCTTAGATGTTGCATCACCAATGATTAGTTCAAAAGGATGATTCTTGGTCCATTTCCTTTGAGGTGGTAGATTAGCTCTAGATGAGGTTGCCTCAGTATTGTCATGATGTGAGATAGAGTGTTGATTGGTTGAAACTCCCCCTGAGTTATTGGTCCTTCGCAAGGAACTGGGAGTTCTATCAACTGATGATGTAAATTGATTATCCGTTGATGAGCTATGATCAACGGATGCTCCATTATGTACTTCAACGGATGATGCACTTTGTCTTTCAACGGATGCTGCATTACTTCTGTCAACGGATGCTGAATTATGACTTTCAACTGATGCAGCCTTTTGTGCATTATCCAAAGGCAGATTTTGAATCCTTTTTGAAGTGTCTTCTCCATCATTATCATCTTCACTATCATCACAATATATTTCAATGTTGTCAAATTTGAGTCCTTCATGATATCCCTCATCTGTTAGTACATCAATCTTTTTATCATCAAACACAACATGCACAGATTCCATAACAATGTTGGTTCCTAGATTGTAGACCCTATACGATTTTCCAGCAAAATAACCAACAAATATCCCTTCATCAGCCTTTGCATCAAACTTGCCTTTGTGGTCAGGTTGGTTCCTTAGAATGTAGCATTTGCAACCAAAGACATGAAGGAAGTTTAAGGTTGGTTTTCTTCTCTTGAATAATTGATAGGGAGTCATGCCTTTTGCCTGATTGATTAGAGAAATATTCTGAGTGTAACATGCACAATTAACAGCCTCAGCCTAAAAATATGTTGGGAGTTTTGACTCTTCAAGCATTGTTCTTGCAGCTTCAATTAGCGATCTGTTCTTCCTTTCCACCACACCATTTTGTTGTGGAGTCCTTGGAGCTTAGAACTATTGCATGATCCCACTTTCTTCACAGAACAACCTCATGGTAGTATTCCTGAACTCAGTTCCATTGTCACTCCTGATATTCCTTACTTTGAAATCTGGATGGTTGTTGACTTGCTTGATATGATTGATAATGATTTCACTAGCTTCATCCTTTGATCCAAGAAAATAGGTCCATGAAAACTTTGAGAAATCATCTACAATCACTAGGCAATATCTTTTCCTTGAAATTGATAATACATTGACTGGTCTAAAAAGATCCATGTGTAGCAGTTGCAATGGTTCATCAATTGCTGATTCAAGCTTCTTACTGAATGAAGCTCTCTTTTACTTTCCTTTTGGACAAGCATCACACAGTCCATCCCTTGAGAATTCCACTAGAGGCATTCCTCTAACTAAGTCCTTTTTGGCTAGATCATTCATTGTCTTGAAATTTAAATGGGACAGCTTCTTTTGCCATAGCCACATTTCATCTTGACTTGCTTTGCTGTAGAGTTGAAGTCAGCCAAGTACACATTCCCTTTTCTAACTCCAGTTAGAACCACTTTGTTGTCCTTTTTACTGGTGACAACACAGGCTTCAAGATTGAAGGAAACAGTATTCACTCTATCACATAGTTGACTGATGCTCAATAGATTGTGTTTGAGACCATCAACTAATGCAACTTCATCAATGATGACATTTTCCTTCGAAATCAAGCCATATCACATAGTGAACCCTTTGTTGTCATCTCCAAAGGTTATGCTAGGGCCAGCTCTAGTATAGTAGATGTTATGAGGTCTATTTGCCTTGTTACCTAACCTAGTACCCAATTCTAGCATAACATAATTTCTAAAATTAAAGTACCTATCAGAAACCAACATATTAACAAGAGATGAAGTTATTGCATCAAAATTACTAATTTTCCCAGAGAAAACCTTGATAAAGGCATCACTAAGAAAACTCCATTCTTTCCTAAGGCCTTTTCTCTTAATACTGCCTAAACTAGTAGAATCAAGAGAATAGCCTATGGAATCTAACATGCTAGATATATCATTATCAGTGTGTGGTGTCATGGCATTGTTTTCAGGTAATTTAAAATAGGACTGTATATCATCACAGTTAATACAGTAATCTTTATCTTTGGGAGAGAAAGAGATGGTCATATCAGTGGGGTTGAACTCTGCAGTTGTCCACATTTCCTCAACTACCTCACAGAAAATCATTGGGGCTTCCAGCATTGCATAGCGTAGTTTGTAGTTTTTAATGAAGTCCATCATCTTCTGATAATCTGAGTGGGCTTCATTATTTTCTACCAAAGCTACGAAATTGTTTTTCTCATAGATAAATCTAGATTGGGACATTATCTTTACTACTGGTGCCATTGTTGTGAGTAGAAGTTGCAGAGAAAGGTTGAGAGTTTTGGGAGAAAAAGAGAGTAAAAGCTTTTGAAAATTGCAAGAAAGCGTAAAGTGAAAATTAAAATTCAACGGGGCTTTTATACTTTCTCAAATTAAAACATAAAAAGAATGATTAAACAATATTTTTAAGTGAATTACAGTCGTTTGAGAATAAAAGAAAAACTGTAAGTATTCTAAAAACTGCCTTTAATACAAATACATACAACTGTGTATATATATATATATGTATCAACGGTTAAGTAAATAGAATCAACGGCTGTGACACACTCAAAATGACTGATGTGACACTTCAACGGATGAGGTAAACAGTTATCCATTAAAGATTAACACAGTTTTATCCGTTGAAGGATAAAATTACCAGAAATGTATTTGTCTTTCAACGGATAATGGACATCCGTTGATAGAACAGTTTTGGCTTTCAACGGATAGGGAATATCCATTGATAGAATAAGCTTTACTTAAAGCCAACTTTGTTCTTTCAACAAATTCATTTCAGGCTACAAGACAAATTACAATTAGAACATGAATTTAGGAATAATTAAGCATACCTAACTCACTTATTAATCTTGTGAATGTTGATTCATCAAGTGACTTGGTAAATATGTCTGCAATTTGTTTTTCACTTGGAACAAAGTAAAGTTCCACTGTATCATTCATCACATGTTCTCTTATGAAGTGGTACTTGATGTCAATGTGCTTGGTCCTTCGATGCTGCACTGGATTTTCAGTAATGGCAATGGCACTTGTGTTGTCACAGAATATTGGAATTTTGTCAACATTTAGCCCATAGTCAAATAGTTGATTCCTCATCCATAATATCTATGCACAGCAACTACCAGCAGCAATGTACTCAGTTTCAACTATTGATGTAGAAACAGAATTTTGTTTCTTACTGAACCATGACACAAGCTTATTCCCTAGAAATTGACAGGTGCCAGTTATACTTTTCCTGTCTATTTTGCGACCTGCATAATCTGCATCTGAGTAACCAATTAGATCAAAACCAAACTCTCTAGGGTACCAAATTCCTAGATTTGGAGTCCCTTTGAGATATCTAAAAATTCTTTTAATATCAACTAAGTGAGATTCTTTAGGATCAGCTTGAAATCTAGCACAAAGATATGTAGAAAACATTATATCAAGTCTACTGGCAGTTAAATATAGAAGTGAACCAACCATGCCTCTATAGCTTGTAATGTCCACAGACTTTTCAGCCTTATTTAATTCAAGCTTAGTGGCAGTGGCCATGGGAGTTTTTGCAGATGAACATTCCACTAAGTCAAACTTTTTTAAAAGATCATAAATATATTTAGTTTGACTAATGAAAATTCCACCACTAACTTGTTTAACTTGTAAACCAAGAAAATAAGTTAGCTCTCCCATCATGCTCATTTCATATTTACTTTGCATAACTTAGCAAACTTTTTACAAAGTTTATCATCTGTAGAACCAAATATAATATCATCTACATAAATTTGAACAAGTATTGTAGAGCCATTAACATTTCTAAAGAAAAGAGTTTTGTCAACAGTACCTCTTGTGAAGTAATTATCTAGAAGAAATTTTGACAAAGTCTCATACCAGGCTCTAGGTGCTTGCTTTAGTCCATAGAGTGCTTTCAACAGATAATACACATGGTTTGGAAAATTTGGATCTTCAAACCCTGGAGGTTGGCTCACATAAACTTCTTCCTCCAATTCTCCATTCATAAATGCACTCTTGACATCCATTTGATAGACTTTGAAATTGGCATGGGCTGCATAGGCCAGAAAAATTCTGATGGCTTCAAGTCTTGCAACAGGAGCAAATGTCTCATCAAAATCTATTCTCTCTTGTTGAGAGTAGCACTTGGCAACCAATCTAGCTTTATTCCTTATGACAATGCCATTTTCATCCATCTTGTTTCTGAATACCCATTTTGTGTCAATAGAACTCTTGTTCTTTGGCTTGGGTACCAGCTTCCATACTTTGTTCCTCTCAAATTGGTTTAGCTCCTCTTGTATTGCTAAAATCAAATCTGGATCCAATAGAGCTTCTTCCACTCTCTTAGGTTCCTCCTGTGATAGAAAATTACTGTATAGACATTCATCTTGAGTAGCCCTTCTAGTTTGCACCTTAGATGTTGCATCACCAATGATTAGTTCAAAAGGATGATTCTTGGTCCATTTTCTTTAAGGTGGTAAATTATCTCTAGATGAGGTTGCTTCAGTATTGTCATGATGTGAGATAGAGTGTTGATTGGTTGAAACTCCCCCTGAGTTATTGGTCCTTTGCAAGGAACTGGGAGTTCTATCAACTGATGATGTAAATTGATTATCCGTTGATGAGCTATGATCAACGGATGCTCCATTATATACTTCAAAGGATGATGCAATTTGTCTTTCAACGGATGCTGCATTACTTCTGTCAACGGATGCTGAATTATGACTTTCAACTGATGCAGCCTTTTGTGCATTATCCAAAGGCAGATTTTGAATCCTTTTTGAAGTGTCTTCTCCATCATTCTCATCTTCCCTATCATCACAATATATTTCAATGTTGTCAAATTTGAGTCCGTCATGATGTCCCTCATCTGTTAGTCCATCAATCTTTTTATCATCAAACACAACATGCACAGATTCCATAACAATGTTGTTTCTTAGATTGTAGACCCTATATGATTTTCCAGCAGAATAACCAACAAATATCCCTTCATCAGCCTTTGCATCAAACTTGTCTTTGTGGTCAGGTTGGTTCCTTAGAATGTAGCATTTGTAACCAAAGACATGAAGGAAGTTTAAGGTTGGTTTTCTTCTCTTGAATAATTGATAGGGAGTCATGCCTTTTGCCTGATTGATTAGAGAAATATTCTGAGTGTAACATGCACAGTTAACAGCCTCAGCCCAAAAATATGTTGGGAGTTTTGACTCTTCAAGCATTGTTCTTGCAGCTTCAATAAGCGATCTGTTCTTCCTTTCCAACACACCATTTTGTTGTGGAGTCCTTGGAGCTGAGAACTCATGCATGATCCCATTTTCTTCACAGAACAACCTCATGATAGTATTCCTGAACTCAGTTCCATTGTCACTCCTGATATTCCTTACTTTAAAATCTGGATGGTTGTTGACTTGCTTGATATGATTGATAATGATTTCACTAGCTTCATCCTTTGATCCAAGAAAATAGGTCCATAAAAACTTTGAGAAATCATCTACAATCACTAGGCAATATCTTTTCCTTGAAATTTACAATACATTGACTGGTCCAAAAAGATCCATGTGTAGCAGTTGTAATGGTTCATCAATTGATGATTCAAGCTTCTTACTGAATGAATCTCTTTTTTGCTTTCCTTTCTGACAAGCATCACACAGTCCATCCCTTGAGAATTCCACTAGAGGCATTCCTCTAACCAAGTCTTTTTTGACTAGATCATTCATTGTCTTGAAATTCAAATGGGACAGCTTCTTGTATCATAGCCAACTTTCATCTTGACTTGCTTTGCTGAAAAGACAAGTAATTGATTCTGCATCTGTAGAGTTGAAGTCAGCCAAGTACACATTCCCTTTTCTAACTCCAGTTAGAACCACTTTGTTGTCCTTTTTACTGGTGACAACACAGGCTTCAGAATTGAAGGAAACAGTATTCCCTCTGTCACATAGTTGACTGATGCTCAATAGATTGTGTTTGAGACCATCAACTAATGCAACTTCATCAATGATGACATTTTCCTTTGAAATCAAGCCATATCCCATAGTGAACCCTTTGCTGTCATCTCCAAAGATTATGCTAGGGCCAGCTCTCTCCTTGAACTCTGTGAGCAGGGTGAAATCTCCTGTCATGTGCCTTCAACAACCACTGTCCAAGTACCATAGATTCCTTCTTTTTTCCTGCACACAACAAAATCAAATCAAGTTGATTTTGGTACCCAAGTTTCCTTGGGTCCAGCCTTGATAGTCTTTTTCCTAGACTTCACACTTCCTGCACCTTTTGACTTAGGTAACTTTGAGTCAACCTTGATCTCAGATGTAGTTGGTTGAAGTGTAGGGTTAGTCACAAAATCATTTAGCACATTTGGTTGAATTTGATAAGGCATAGATTGTGCAAACATATTATTCCACATAGGCAAGTTGTATGTCATTTGAAGCATACTAAATGCAGCAAAATAAGGCATAGCATGCAGTGGTGACATAGACATGTTAGGCATGGAAGGAGTTAAAGGCATGGGAGCATTCTTAACACTACTACAATACACACAACTTTTTCTAGGACCATACTTATCAGGTGTGTAATTGTTATGTTTGTTAATCCCTACCTTCCCATTTCTATTAGATTTTCTTTTAGTTTCCTTTTTATCCTCAACCAACTTAAGCCTATTTTTCAACTGATCTAAAGTCATGTGTCATATATTCACCTTACTTGCATCTTTGGATGTGCTAGCTTCTTCTTTGATAAAGTTCTTGGAAGTTGAACCAAACTTCTTACTGAGATTTTTCAAATTATTCCTTTTAGAATCATTTGCCTGTTTCAATTGATGAGCCTTCAACGGATGCTCCTTTTCTTCCTTCAACGGAAGACTTTCATCATCCGTTGATTGCCCATCCTTTGACAGTCCATCAATTAACTCTATTTCCTTTTTGTTTTTCTTTCAGGCATTCTCACAGAGTGATTCAATTCCTTGAACCTTGACAATTTGAGCACTAACATCCCTAGATGTTTTACAGGCCTTGATTACCTCTTGCTCACGTTCTAGTTGTCTAGAAAGAACTTCTACTTTCTTAACAGACTCTTCTAGTTCACTCTCAACAGATAAGCATTTGATTTTAATCTTTTCAAGCTCAATTACCTTTCCCTCTAATACAGCATTCCTATCACTTAAGAACAAATTATTCTCTTTAATTCTTGTGTTCTCTTTAGCCACTGATTTAAGGGAAACACGTAAATGATATAATTCATTGGACATATCATTTATAGCTTCATTGCATTCATTTTTAGAAAGCTGAGAGAGGTCAGTAGAAATTACCTGGTTGCTTGATGAACTAGTTTCATTTTCATCAGAATTAGCCATCAGGGCTAAGTTGACATACTCCATATCATCATCTTCATTGGCTCCATCAGCTGCCCAGTCATTTTTTTGAGTCAGAAAAGCCCTTTCCTTTTATTTGAGCAATTCGAAATATTTCTTTTTGTAATCCACTTGCTCAAATTTCTTCTTTTCAGAAGTTGGCTTTCTGCACTCACTTGCAAAGTGTCCACTTGTGCCACAGTTATAACACTTGAACTTAGATTTGTCCACCATGTTCTTGTTTGGCTTAGTGGCTCTAGTGTTTTTCTAGAATTTCATCTTTGCAAACCTTCTGGACAGAAAAGCCAGATGTTCATCAACATCATCAGAGTCATCTTGACTGGAATTGTCTTCAACTTCAGCTGCTTGCTCATTTCCCTTGCTTGATTCTGATTTGCTTGTGCCAATTTTGAGACTTAGCATTGTCTTTTCTTCATTCCTGGCTTCACTTCTCTCATTTTCAGCTACAAGTGCAACTGATCCACCTTTTCTCTTTCCCTTCTCCAACAGCTCATCTTTCTCCATCTCAAGTTCATAGGTCTTCAAAATTCCATATAATCTTTCAAGTGTGAAGTCCTTATAATCTTCAGAATTCCTTAGTGAAACGGTCATAGGTTTTCATTCCTTTGGTAGAGACCTCAGAAATTTTAAGTTGGAATCCTTGACTTGGTACACTCTGCCATACAGCTTCAATCCATTCAACAGTTTCTGAAATCTGTTGAAGGTATCATTCAATGATTCTCCTTCTTCAGAGTGAAAATATTCATATTGTTGAATGAGAAACTGCATTTTGTTTTCTCTAACTTGTTCAGTACCTTCACAGATAAGTTGTACAGTATCCCAAATTTCTTTAGCAGTTTGGCTGTTAATGACATTATCAATCATATCTTTGTCTAGGCCATTAAACAGAATGTTCATGGCCTTCTTGTCCTTGTGAACCTCTTCAATATCTTCATCAGTCCATTCTGCTTTTGGTTTGGGAATTGACTATCCAACAGTAACTGTGGCAGTGGCAGCTGTGGCCACCTTGTGAGGGATGTGAGGACCATTTTCAATACAGTTGATGTAGCTTTCATCTTGAGAGAGAAGATATAGATGCATCTTCACTTTCCAGTGATGATAATTATCTATTTCCAGGATTGGAATCTTCACTACAATATCCTTCTTACTCATGATGTTAGTAGAATAGATCTTTAAACTCTTTGTATGTCAAGAGCTTGCTCTGATACCAATTGTTATTCCCAAGGAACTAACAATGAGATTTACAGAAGGGGGGTTGAATGTAAATCTCAAAACTTTTTCAAGTTTTGAGCAGTTTCAAAAGATAAGTGTTTGATGAACAGCTGTGTGTGAATTGCTTTGAGCAGGTGCAGACAGATGTATATTCAAGACACAAATATAAAGAACACAAAGGCTTTAAAAACTTTTCTGGTGGATTTGTTGTTCCACCAGAGATGTGTATTTCAGAAAATCTGTGATACAAATAATTGATCACAGCTGCTTCCTAGTACAAACTAGATGATTTTCTCTCTATGTTTTTCTAAACAGCTCTGGAAAATTCACATCTAATTACTAGCTGCTACTTGGTTTATATATCACCAAGTTTACAAGTAAAGACAAAGATAAAATACAATTATAAAATAGTTCTTTACATATTTCTTCTTCATTTCTCTATCCAATGCAATCTAAGATAATCTGTGAATCTTTGAATACTTCTTTGTTTGCACCAGAATGGAAATGCTGCTTTTTCTTGATTCCTCCAAGAGGCTACCACATTCCAATTGTCTCTGTCAACCCATGTGCCTCTGTCAGCTTATGAAGTGTCACTATCAACTGCTATTGAACTGAGCATCCATTGAAGCTTTTATCCGTTGATGGCTTTATCCGTTGATGCTTTAGCAGTTGAAGCTTTATCCGTTGATGCACTCATCCGTTGATGGATGTTATCTGTTGAACCTTTAGAGATATCCGTTGAAACTTTGTTTCTCATCCATTGAAGGCCTTTAATCTATCAGTTGATACTACTTCATTTATACAAAATTACAAGGCCTGAAATATTTACAATTAGCCCTCCTATTTGCATATCCACTAGTAGTCAACCTGACTTATAATTTCCCACAACTTCTAAGAATTATAACTTAAATGCAGAGACTGAAATTTGCTACAATACTAAACTTATTTCTAAGTAAAGCTACTCCATCAACGGATAGCCAAGATGGTCTTATCCGTTGAGGCTACAAACACTAGATTTCTACTTAAGTGTTTTGTTTAACTTATCATCAAATTAATACACATATTCACAACAAAAACTCATATTGTATTTAAATTAATTCTCCAATTTTTATTTCATTGGAATATGGTGAATGGGATAAACATTGTTATAATTTGTTATCTACTTTTTCTCATGGGTTAGGATTATGAGTTAGATGTTATTGCACTAGAACTACATATGCTACAAATTTGGTCGATGATCTATTGTTTGCGGTTAAGATTCTTGAGTTTGTCAAATTTTTGGATTGTTTTCTTAATGTTGCAATTACTTGCTAAATCTCCTTATTAGTACTTGTGATTGTATCATTCGCTAAATGAAACTTTTTAAAACGAAAGTTGTTAAAAAAATATTTACAATCATCAATACACCCGAGATATTGAATGAACTCACAATATTTTGTATAAAAAACATGTCGGAGAATATTGACGTTGAAACATTTGTCTCGCATTTTGCATCAAGAGTAGTTGGACAAATTTGTTAAGTCATGGATATTTTATTTACTTAGTTTTCTTGTTAGGCCTATAATCAAACTGTAGAGAGGTATTAATACAGTTACAACAATCAAATCGAATTAAAAGACAGTAAACTCAAGAATGATTTTATATTGATAATAAAGATTGTTACAGAACTCTCTCAAATAATGAACACATATTCTTGAGAGCTGTATGATTACAAAAATGATAATACGATACTGCACATTTATACAATCAACCTAATTGATATGATATACATGAATAAGAAATCGTAATACATATTCCACTGTTGATTGTTACAAATAAGTAAAGTTCTACACCGGCACATCTTATCAAATCATATCTTCTAAACATAATCGATCTTCTACTGGAATCCAGTTTTGACAGATGCTGATAGTAAATACTGATAATAAACTTTGATCCGTCAAATACTAACATGGAAATAAATTATCGTATCTTCCACTCATAAATCCTGATAGCAAACTACGATAGTAAATACTAGTATCATTAATTTCATCTAACACTTCTTAAATTCGTTAACACATGGATATTTTATTTAGTTGGTGTTCTTATTCATATTAACTAAAATTTGAGCTTTAATTATTACAAATTTTACTTTGTTAAATTTACAGGCACAAAACTATTAGGGCCCATTTTTTCATTTCAACCCGAGGTCCTCGAAAGGTATAGAACATTCCTGATCTTGGATGTTTGATGTATGGGTTTGGAAAAATAAATTTCATAACAAAATATCATGTATGAATTTCGAAACAAAACTCATTTATGATACATGAAAATATTGAACCAAATGACCCTTAAAGATGAATTTTACAAAAAAAAATTAAATACATGGGGTTGTCTAATGTGTTCCGATGAACACATGCTAAATATTAAAATTTATAAATTTAAAATATTATGATTGGTGTAATTATTGTGAATGCAGTGGTGGTGGAAGCCAATTAAAACAAGCAAAAAATATAAAAATTAATGCTTATTGTCTAAGTAAAGTCTTGTGGAGATCACATTATTTTTTAGACCACTTATGTTATACAAGTAAAATCTTGTATACAAATATTATAAAAAAATATTATCTTGATAATCATGTTATGCAAAAGATTATTATTTTATTTAAAATTTTGAATATCATATATAAACTGCATATATATTATAAAATGTTTAACTTTACGAAACATGTTTAGTTTGCAGAATATACACGTTCTCCTCGGTAAACCTAAAGGATTTTCAACTATTTGTTTACTTTGCAGAATATTTTTTCATTTTGCAGAGGATACACATTCTACTTATTAAACTTAAAGGATTTTTAACGATTTTAATGAATTAGTAATATTCGTAGAATATATTTCACAAAATAATAAATTTAATAATATTATGATTACAGAATATAAATGATCTCCAAGATTTCCCGTAAAATAGTGGTATTCATAAAATTTTACTCTATTATCCACCATAAAAAACCGAATATATCCATTTAAATTGCGGGGACCCATGAGAATCACAAATTTGGTGATGGATCTTTAAGAATCTTCAAAAGAGTGAAAACAAATGAAATCTCGATGAAGATTTGAGTTTGATCAGATCCGGTGGTTGTTTTTGGCAGGACTATTTATTATTTATTATTTATTAATTTATAAATAAAGCATGATTTGGAGACAAGTTTGTTATTATTTCATGATTCGGTGATTGTCATTTATCCAAGAAACCTACCAAAATCATTTGTAATTCCAAGAGATTTCTTTCTTACTATATTCACTCAAAATATATCCTTATGACCATAATTTTTAATTTCTTGGTAGTGTACCTAACTGGCTACCCAACTGAGTTTTTTATGCCGTCTCAATATCTTTGTCGGTTTAGATTAGATTAAAGATACAGTCTATAGATGAAGCTAAAGTTCAATTGAATTTGTACTCATTAGATAGTCCATTGATAAATTTTATTCTCCGACGTCTTAAAAAAATTCACTGAAATTAGAATTAAAATTTAGTCTTCAAAATTTATGATTATGATCCGGTACGCATTCAAAAATAACGGTTACGAATTATCTATAATAAAAAAAATAATTATAGATCAGCTTCATGCAATTTGATCACAGGGCCTGTCCTAATTTTTTGGAAAGATTTCACAACGGCGCTATCGCAGCATTAGGCGTTAATCTTGTTTGTCCGCCTATAACCAATATCATCCCTTCCATATTTTTTTTTAAATGTGCAACTGAAACTACTTATTTATTAATATTATATTATAATAAACGAAATATAAAAATTTAGTAGTTGGTTGGTCAGTACTTGCTGAAATTACTTAATTACCCTTATTTAATTATTTAATTCTAATTATTGGGTCAATCAATTCCAATTCTAATTGATATTGCAGTCAACTTCCTCTATTTTTTACCAATTTCAATTCTATTTTATGTTGAACTGTATCATTATAATTTATATTAAATTCAACTTTTCTACCAATTTAAATTTTATTTCATATCGAATTTTATATTATTCTAATTTATTACTTCGGGCTAAATTAAATTTAAGCAGACTAAATATAATTTTTAAGATTTAGTTGATGTATAATGTGACTCGGGTTAAGATAAAATAATAATACTATCAATCCCCCTAAAAAATTATACTAATAAATTTGGATAAACAAAATAATATATTTTACTTATACAGGATAAAAAAATGCATTATACAATTGATTCAGACTAACACAAAACTGAAATAAAAATACAATTCGATCAACAAAAATAAAATCATATATATTAATTATTCAGTCTAAAACAAAATTATCTTATTGATCCAGACTTTTAAAAAATTAAATATAAACTAAAAATAATTAGTTTATTTGGTCGGTGTATTGGGCATTGGACTAAATAAAATAATGTAAATCACTGATCCGAGATAAATCAAATTAATATTACACTAAGTATAATTTGTATCCTATTGATATGAACTAAAAAATCAAATTTTAATTAAAACATAAATTTTTTTTTAAATACACAAAGAATTATCAGTAAAACCATATCGCCCAATCGGTAATATTTCTTTTTCAATTATCTTTTATAGATTTATAATTAATCGATTAAGTAATCACCATTTAAAATGATATTTTTTTAAGGTCCCAACATAATGTAGATGTTATATTTTTACCCTCAATAAAATAATAATTTTGTTATAATTATATTTCTCCCTACCAATACTATCATTTTAAATAAATTTAAATGTTCTGAAAGTTATGAACATATACGTCTACTAATATAATTATTATGAGCTCATATCATTTTTTAAATGAACAAAATTAAAAATTAAATTTAATATATTTTTTTAAAATATATTTATATAATATCAAAAAAAATATGTGTAATCGTGTATCGCACGAATTTTAAACCAGTAATTTTAATTTTTGTACATTAGAAAAATCACAACATTTATCACTATGGCGGCACGAACAACCGCGGCCAATACTTTTCTTTTGAATATGTTTCATCCAATGTTAACATTTTTCATAAATACATTATTTAGTGGATTTCATTAATCTAATTATTATTATTTTTAACTTTATCCCGCGTCCTTCCCAAATATCAAATACCCCGCATAGTAACTAACGTTAAATGAAATTTTAAAATTAAACTAGCCCAATTTTAGATGACAAAATTAATATTATAAGATATACAAATTATGGAAGAAATAATGGGCCTGTTTGGGGTTCGTTACAAAATATAATTTATAACTTAAAGTTGAAAAGTGTAACTTATAAGTTATTTAGGTATTTGAATAATTTTACATATAAATTAGTTATAAGTTGATAATGCGCCCGCTTGAAAAATCTTAAAATAGATAATTATTACTTAAAATGCATAAGCGACTTATTAGTGATAAGTAGATAAAAACTTATAAGTTATATAAGTGTTTGGATAATTTACTTATAAGTCAGAATTTTTTTACTTGAATGAACTAAAATAAATAATGTTTAAATATAATTTTCTTAATTCGTTAATTTAAAATTTAAATAACATTTACAAATATATATTTTAAAATAAAAATTAATGAAAAAAATGAAAAATCGAAAAAAAGTTGAAAAAAGTATGTCGTAACTAACATTCAACTTATCAGCTTATAAATTGTAAATTCGACTTATAAGTTAGGTCGATAAACACTCGTCGATGAATGAACTAAAACAAATAACATACTAAAAACAATTAGATGATTTGTTTTCTGATCGTTTAACACATAAAATTTAAAAATTCTTGAAATTAAAAACGAAATCAAAAACATCCCAAGCGATCCAAATTGCAGCAGCATCCCTAAAAATAGCAACATCACAATTGACCATATCACATAAAAATTATGGTTAACCCGATATTCAAAAACACCAATCGCATAAAATGAGATCGGAGAAGCGGCACCCCAGCTATCTACATGTCGGACACAGCTATAGACATGCCGAAAGCATCCCGGCTATCTACATGCCGGATACCAGCTACAGACATGCCGAAAGTGTAAAGTCATGAAAGATGAATAATCTTTAGTTATGAAAGGTGAGTTCTTGCAATAATCATAACCGTCCCAGATCCGATACAGGCTTTGCAGATCACCAAAAATATCAATAAATTCGTCCTCAACAGATCCATCACCAGATAAAACCAAGCATAATTAAATAAAAACATAACAAACACTCCAAAAGTAGAGACAAAACACGCATTCCAAGAGAAGAGACACAAAAACACCTAAAAATTGGGTCTTATTGAAAGAAAATTAACGAGAATAACAGACAATGAAGGGGTTGGGTTTTTCATCGAAGAAAACCAGTATAAGCCCCTCGATTTAATTGAAAATGGACAAAACCTAGTAGAGAGGATGAAAGATGGGAGACGGCTACCCTATGTATTACCATCTTAAATATATTTATAAAATTATAAGTTAATAAGATATAATTTGCGGCCGAACTTGTTTCACTCTTGAAAATCATATACCTGGCACATAATCTTTAACAATTGGGTGTACAAATTTAGCTTAAAGTAACGCCAAATTTACCAAAATCATGGCAAACAAAAGCAAGTAAATAGTTACAGAAGTAACACCAGCTTGAAAAATGGTGATCACATCATATAGGAAATGCACTAGTCCAATACAAGTTGCTACAATAAAAAGTGAAAAAACAGTCTTTCCTCTTTTCAGGGCTATACTATACATGAGCTTTGACCAAGCCTCTAAGCCTGTTCTATAATATGCTTAATTACATAGTTGAATTTGTCAAAACATAGGCCAAAAGGCCCAAAACTGACGAAGAGCATGCAGCTTTTGAAAAGATTGTGTTTGATGTCACCACCAGTATTTACTATTTAGAGTACACTAATTTTCATGCATTTCGAATTAGTAGTATGCACAACAGGAAAAGTTTTCTGTAATAACGACAGGAGGTCTACAAAACTGTTCAGGGTAGGAGTAAACACTAAAGACTCGTCTTTATAAGTTGGAAGATTCAAAGTTCAAAGGCTGTGATTTTGTCGCGTAAGACCAACAAACCTCTTTCAGATATTTCAACGATCACTGTAATCAGGGGAAAATTCGGAAAACAATGTGCAGTTATTTTTCTTTCTTTCCCCCGCACCTTCAAAATGCTAATTTAACGTAAGCAATACATGATGGTATAATAAACATAGATTGGACTATCAAGGCCCAACAATCCAAGCCATAGAATCATGCTCAATAGCTGTTTTGGCCTATTACATCGACATGTCTTCTTAAAACTTCTCAGTATTTTTTAACCAAATTCTCAGTACACAGCAACGGTTACACAAACATAAAATCCAAACGTTTGGCCTAGTTGATAGATACTACATAACTTGGAAGTTGGAACCAATAGCCAAGTTCAAGTCCTCACAAATGCAATAGGGTCCAAATCAGATACAAACACACACACGGGAAAACTTCATATAGCCTCAAGTCTTTCAACTATCTCGAAGGGCTGCAGCGAGTTATTCCTGCACAAAACCAAACTACAACTTAAATGTTTAACCAGGATCCAAAGACAAAAGGTTACATGTAATTCAGTGATTGGCTGGTTGCACAAGTAGAAATGGGTGCTATATACTTCTTAACTTTTACTTTTCATAGCAGCCCAGGCTCAAAATGTCATATATATTAAGTATTTTCACAAGTTCAACAATATACCATTTAATGTATAACATAAAAATTGTTTGTAAACTGATGATGAAGATATATGGAGGTCATAACAAGTCATTTTCTTTTACAGCATAATCCCAAAATAGCATCAAACATGAAGCATAACTTACAGAATTTAAAATAACTTGGGGAAAATTGCTTTCTGCCAAATTTAGAGAACAATAACAATTCTACATAAATATGCCGCATACATTCCGAAATGACAGAATCTGATCAGCCAGTCCTATCCAACCACTAAGTGCAATTTCAAGTCATAAGCAAACTATTTATTGTTATACTCATATTTTGACTGTTCTTTGATATATCCCCTAGATTCCCTACATTATGCTTAACCAAAAGCATAAACTTATATTTTGATTAATGAAGTATTAGATGTTTAAGGTAATAATAACCATAACTGAATAATTAGTTGTGAAATGCAGTTTATCATGATGCTCGAAGTTGCGCGCAAATACATTAAGCAAGAAGATATATGAATAGCATGCTCGCCATATGCTATGGCAATATTAGTGGGAATCTATGTTATTAAATCTTGAAGCCATTCATTAACCATTTTTTAGAACTTGTAATGCTTTGCACAACTTACAACTATTAGAAAGGTGGACATTAAGATTGTACTGTCTAATCAGAAAGTAACATTATTAGTGTACCTCATCATCATCATCTTCTTCGCATCCATCTTCTTTGATCTTCTTGAGGCGTGTGCTGCCACCCTCCCTGCTGATAGGTAACTTCATCGGTCCAAAGGGTGTGTCCACTTCAATGTTTCCTTTCATTGTGTAACCAATACCTCTTCCTCTCATCATATCCCAGAGAGCTGATCCAAAATCCTTGGGCCTAAAGCTGATGGGAAGGTCAATGTAAGTGATACCACATTTATCAATTTGAGCAGATTTAGCCAGTTCTGCTCCACCAATATTATCATCACCCAACCAAACCTCGTAGTCTAGTGCTTTAAGTGCCATGTCAAAGTCGTTCTTGTTATCTAATTTGATATGGAGGGTTGCAACTGTTTCTTCCATAGAGAAACTTTCAAATTTAATTTTGTCAACATCAATATCAGGTTTATATGGTACAGGGATCTCTCCGGTTTTCTCAAGTGGCAAAGTTATCCTACCCAAGACAGGCACATCCACTATGAGCTCAACCCTGACCTTGTAAGGTATGACATTTCCAGGCTTAATATCATCATATGTATTCTTAATGTCGTCATATACAAGACAAACCGGTATCTTAATAGTCTCTGAACCATGCGCATGGAGAGTTCCAGCATCAGGGATCAGGCCAGAAAGTAGTTTCCTTCCATCACTTTCAATTAAGTAGTTTATATCAATAAGAGGGATTGGGATGGGATTTGGATTGTTCACAAGCACGTCAACAACAATATCAGCCTTTTCAAGATTAATTTTAGGGATATGAATTGCTGAAACATCTGCAGTTGGCTTCCCAAATCCTATTGTTTCCTCGATCTTCTCTCCTATATCTTGGACAAAGTTCTTTATAGTTCCAAAAAATCCCCCCTGTTCTTCATCTTTGCCTTCTTCTTTGTCCTTGACACCCCTTTCAACTACCTCAGGTTCATCATAGGAAGACATTACTAAATGGCCAAAAAAGAAACTGACATCAATATAAAAGAAATGTTAAGTATAAGAATATAGAAAAATAATTGGACAATCTAAACAGTTTGAATCTAATGAGCTGCAAACATATAATAGTCTCAACACCTATCACTGATTTGCAATGATGAAAGGTTGAATTGGGATTTATACAAGTTTCTTGGTTATTGGTTTCAATTGATCTTTAGCTACCATGAGCTATAGAATTATACAAGCCTCTCTAGCTACGTTAGCTAGAGCCTAGAGGTATATGCATTTCACAGTAGAGTTAGAGCTCAAATGATAATACATTTAGATTACTCAATATTTATAAATCCCTTTGTCAGAGTATAGGTCTTGATCTATTGAGTTATTATCACTTCCACAAAAACCTCCAGCACCACTGCAGAAGTGTTGGTGGCTTGCCAACCCAGGGAAATTGGTCTCATCAACGGGGTAGGAAGAGATAATTATATTATAACAATAACCATAAACTTGTCTGTTTCAAAGATCAAGTATCTCCCTCACTCCCTTAACAAGATGTTGAGGGTGTTTGAACCTTGTCAAAGAGACAAGGTGAGTGGGTGTGTTTAACTAGCAAAAAAAACAAAAAGATTAACCAATTGGGTAGGATTAGGCTTAGTATATCTGATCTCATTCTTAATCCTGTAACTAATTACATAGACTAAAAATTATACATGATATAACATTGCAAGAAGCAGTAAGGTTCTGCAATTTGTTGAAGTGATTCTGCAGCTTTCATAGCAGTCCTAGAATTTTAGTTGAGCAGAACCATTAGTTCTCGCAGTTATCACAATTTTATTATTGTTGGTAGAATCAAAACCTAAAAAACATAGTTGCACTAAGAAAAAGCAGTGAAGTCTCAAATAAGACTACAATTCGTAAATCTGATCACCCTAAACAAAAGTGATTAACATAAAACACAACTACAACAGAGCAAATCCAGAACACAAAAATTCGAAGATCTAGACTAGAAAGACAGAAATGATGGAACAACAATCACTAAAAGATATGCATATACAAATAAAAACACTAGATACAACACAGATCCGATCGATCTAAGAAAAGAGCAAGTAACGTGACATCCAATCCATTCATATAGAGTCTCATTAAAAAATGTAAAGCAAGATGAACAGTAGTTATCATTACCAGATAAAATGGAGAATGCAGATGCAAGTGAGAAAATGGTGGAGTGAGTAAAGAGAGTAGTTGAAAATGAGATTACAGTTGAAGTTGATCGTCAAAAGTTACAACTGTATTGTTTGGAAGCAATAGGCCTGTTTATTGTCAATGGACCCACGATTACAATTGGTTACATTTCTTTTGCTACCACCCATTTCTCCGATTTATTACATGCGATGCTAGTATTAATTTACATGAGACCAGGACTTGGTGTGTAATGAAAGGGTTTTTTTCCTTTGGCTAATAATTTTAGCCTTACAATTAACTATGTTCTCAAAATCGCCAAGTATTGCTTATTATCAGTTTTATGTTAATCAAGTAAAAATACACAAAGCCTCTAAGCTTTATTTTTAATATTAATTCTAATTTCATCCAAAGCTTATATTTTTAAAATTAATGTAAATTAGTCATTTCATACATATTTCTTTACATCACATTATTGTGGTTTTTCAATTCCGTCATTCGGTTTAAATGATGTTTAGTATTTTAAACATGTTAATACAATCTGCGATTAATACATGCAATTAAAACAGTGTGTGCGAATAACAGTGCGCTAGTATAACTGTGAAAAAACAGAAAATAAACGAATGAGATAAGGATACGAGAGAGTTCTCGAGTCCAGTTGAAAGGAACTGTCTCCTTAAAACTATTTCGCCTCTCACCGTATGTGCGAGCCGACAGCCTCACAGGATAAAACGAGAAGACGGTGTCGTTATACAAACAACATCTTCGGTGAGGTAGAACAGAGCAAAAAACTATCACTGAGCAGAGAGAGAAGGATAGGATTTGTGTTTAGAATTATTCGTGTCCGCACGTCGCACGCGCACGTCGCACGCGCACGTCGCACGCGCGGGCAAGCCCGAAGGCTTCGCAAGCCTCAGATTACCCCTCAAAATCCCACAATTTGTACCCACCTTGCGCGCGCACGTAGGAGATGAAGCAACACCTTAGTAACACTTTTAGACACTATTAAAGTGTTATGCTATATAAAGCAATGGAAACCCCTTTTCCATTTCAATGTGGGATACAAGTTTATTTACAACATTTCCACCTTCAAGGGACCAACTTTAGATGATCACATCTCATTCATCCCTTAACCATTTTGACTGTTTCAAAGTGCCTCGGAAAGCTCTCACGGAGGAGAACATACTCCAAGCGTCACCCACTCAAGAACGGCTCAAAATGACTTGACAATATGGGGCTCAATACCCACATTTTCCAACAATCCCCCACATGGATGAGATTGATATTTCAGTAGCACACACTAGACAGACAGACACGGAGTTTGACTTGGTGATAGTTTCTTCCATCAGATATAGCATACGATAGGTAGAGAATGCTCTTTGAATCTTCGCTCGAATAAGCATACCGACTTTACTGGTAGATAGTAGACGTGCTTGTCCTTGAACTGTTCGACCGTTTGTGTAAACGATAATATACTTATCACTATATCGTTTTGACTCGTTCAGCTCTCATGAGTATGTCCATTTTGGCCATGGAACATCGTCCTAGTTCTGTAGGAGTTTCTAAAGAATTGTGCCTCGCAATTCTCCTTTGAAGCGGCCCCACTTCTCTCCCACATAGGTGATCTGTATCTTATTGAGTAACCCGCGTTTACTCAACTGAATTCCATGCGTTCACTCCTGAACTCCACGTATTCATCAAAGATCATTAAAAGCTCAAAGTTTAACCTCGTACCTTACGGGTCTCATTGTTTCCTCATCATATGAACATGCCAAGGAATATCCTCACAGTGATTTGGTCATCATGATTTAGTTGTCCCATTGAACCAAGTTCTTGGGATCTCAAGTCAGCAATGGTTGGGTGTCCACCATGATGCTGTTAAGCAATAGGGTTAAGGCTCATCCCTCTCGATGATTACTCAACCACTTCTCTTGAAAACCCTTTGGTTAATGGATCCGCGATATTATCTTTTGACGGTATGTAGTCAATAGTGATAATTCCGGTTGAGATCAATTGTCTAATGGAACTATGTCATCGTCGTATATGATGAGAATTTCCATTATACATCGTGCTTTGTGCTCTGCCAATAGCGGATTGACTATCACAGTGAATCCCTATTACAGTTACAGGCTTTGGCCATCTTGGAATATCCTCCAGAAACTGACTCAGATATTCAGCCTCTTCGGCGCATTTATCTAGTGCCACAAACTCAGCTTCCATCGTGGAATGAGTTATCACCGTTTGTTTCGAGGATTTCCATGATATTACCGCTCCAGCTAATGTAAACACATTGCCACTCGTAGACTTAAGTGCTTTCTTGCTAGATATCCAGTTTGCGTTAGTATATCCTTCTAATACTGCTAGGTATCTACCATAGTGTAGTCCATAGTCTCGAGTTCCCCTCAAGTACCTTAGTACCCTTATAATCGCTTTCCAGTGATCAGCTCCCGGATTACGCGTGAACCTACTCAACTTGCTAATTGAGTATGCAATGTCTGGTCTAGTACAGCTCATGAGGTACATCAGACTACCAATTATCCTCGAGTATTTTAATTGGGAAACAGCTACACCTTTGTTCTTGGATAGGAGCAAAGTCATATCCACAGGTGTCCTAGCTTTCTCAAAGTCATCCTTAAGAAACTTCTCAAGGATCTTGTCAACATAATGTGGTTGACTTAATGCGAGACCCTCTGTTGTTTTAGAAATTTGAATTCCCAGAATTACATTTGCTAGTCCCATGTCTTTCATGTCGAATCTTGATTTTAGCATGTCCTTTGTAGATTTGATCACTTTATCATTGCTTCCGGCAATAAGTAGATCATCTACGTATAATGTCATTATGACATAACCATTGTCATTATCCTTGACATAGTTGTTCTCGTTATCCTTGTTATAGGCACAACTATCACATTCATTGATTTTGAAGCCATTGGCCAACACGACCTCGTCAAATTTTTCATGCCATTTCATAGGCGCTTGATTCAACCCATACAATGATTTCACCAATCTACAGACTTTCCTTTCTTGTCCAGGGACGACAAACCCTTCAGGTTGTTCCATATAGATTTCCTCATCTATGTCTCCATTTAGGAAAGTTATTTTCACATCCATTTGATGTACAGTTAGATTACGCATTGCAGCGATAGCAAACATCATCCTTATGGATGTTATTCTCGTTACAGGAGAATATGTATCAAAGTAATCAAGGCCTTTTTGTTGCTTGTATCCTTTAATTACAAGTCTATCCTTATACTTATCGATAGTGCCATCAGTTTTCAACTTCTTCTTGAAAACCCACTTGCTACCTAATGGTTTGCAACCAGTTGGCAAGTCCACTAATTTCCAAGTATGATTATGCATAATTGAATCAACTTCATTCTTGATGGCCTCTTTCCACATAGGCCCATCAGGTGAGGTAACCGCCTCCCTATAGGTTTTCGGGGTCACCTTCTTCGAGCAAATAGGTCATAAAATCAAACCCATGGGATTTCTCCGTTCGTTGTCTTTTGCTCCTTCTCACTACCACCACATTTTCGTCTTCACTTTCGTCACTTTCATTATCGTCACTCTCATTATCGTCATCTACAGACTCATGAGATCGTTTAGATGTCGTAGGTTGTTGGTTTCCTGGATTACAGGGAAATATCGTCTCAAAGAATGAGGCATTCCTTGATTCCATAATGGTATTCTTTTGAATATCAGGAATCTTGGATTCAAGAACAAAAAACCGATATGCAGTACTGTGTGGAGGATATCCGATGAAGATACAATCCACAGTCTTAGGACCTATCTTCACTTTCTTTAGTGTAGGGATCAGTACCTTTGCAAGGCACCCCCACACTTTCAGGTGTTGGTAACTTAGTTCTTTTTTCTTCCACATTTCATAAGGACTTACATCCTTATTCTTGCGCATCGTAATATTTAAAATATTATATGCGCTTAATATGGCTTCTCCCCACATCGATTGAGGAAGCCCAGAGCTTAACAACATCGCATTCATCATCTCTTTCAAAGTGTGATTCTTCCTCTCAGCCACATCATTTGACTGAGGGAAGTATGGTGCAGTGACCTCATGGATTATACCATGTTGTGAACAGAATTCCCCAAACGGTTCAACATATTCACCTCCACGATCATTTCGTATCGTTTTGATTTTCTCAGTTTGTTGTGTCTCAACTTCCTCTTTATAGATTTTAAATTTATCTATAGCTTCGTCTTTGCTTTTCAACAAATATACATAGCAGTATTTTGTACAATCATCAATAAATTTAATAAAATACCTGTTTCCTCCTCTTGTTGAAGCGAATTTTAAATCACATATATCGCTATGTATTAGGTCTAACACTTTGGTGTTCCTTTCCACACGTTTAAATGATGATCTCGTTAATTTTGCCTCAACACAAATCTCACACTTATGTTTTGAATTAATAGTGAGTTTTGGTATGTATTCCTTTGCACTTAAACGTCGTAAAGTGTCATAATTTACATGTCCTAATCTAGCATGCCATAAATTAGGAGACTCAAGCAAGTAAGCAGAAAAATTCTTCATTTTATTATCATCCTTAACGGATATCACATTGAGCTTAAAAAGCCCATCGGTTAAATAACCATTGCTTACAAACATACCACTCTTAGAAAATATAACTTTATCTGACTCTATTACAATGCGAAAGCCATGCTTATTCAACAGAGAACCAGACACAAGATTCTTGCGAATATTAGGCACATAAAGTACATTCTTCAAAGTCGGATTCTTCCCATAGGTCATCTTCAGGATCACCGTGCCTTCACCCTTAATGGTAGAAGTTGCTGAATTCCCCATGTAGGGCTTCTCACCAGCATCGGAAGTTTTGAGGCTAGAGAAAATCGCCTTGTCTGAGCAAACATGCCTAGTAGCACCAGTATCAATCCACCATTCACGTGGATTAGAACCAAGCAGGTTCACTTCAGAGACCGTAGCACAGAGGTCTATATCACCTGTAATAACCCACATTTTTTCAAATACTATTATTATAATTACTTGAAATTGTTTATGTGATTTTATGTGAATTTTAGTGAATTATATGATAATTGGAATTGATGTTTTGGATGTTTATATATGATATTATTTGAGTATTTTAATTTTATATGTGCAGAATAAAATATAGATAATTGTGATATTTTTCTAGTAATTTTTGAATTGTTATATGATTTTATAATGATTTATGGATTTATCAATTATTTTCTGAATAATTACAAAACTATTTTATAAAACCGGGAATCGTCCAACTTCAACCTTTTTGCGTTTTTACAACCCGAAACTCTTCTGAAATCTCCTTCTTAACCTAATCTGGATATTCTGAACATTTTCCGTGTTTTATCTTTTCCGGATTACGGTTTGACCCGTACGCGTCCCGACGTACAAATTTTCAATACGATTAACGTTTTAATAGATCAACAAAACCCGTAATCTCAAAAGGCGGGATAATATTACATTATTTCGTATAAAGTTTTTTATAAGAAGCCCAATTTTGATAATTATCCAAATTTGATGTTAAGTTGTATCATTTTTATAGTTACTTAACGGCTAATATATTTTCGGATCCGATATGATCCAATGGGATACGTGTTACGTGTTTAAAATATATTTATATGAATCGATCCGTAATTTGTACGCGTGTTTACTTGCGTTACTCATTTTATGTGACTCTGGTTGTATTTTATGGGTATTCGGGGTTTTCTGTTAATTTAGGTATCATTTCTGTTTTTCAAAAATAAACGGACCGGGACCCCACCGGGATGTCAAACCCCACAAAATCTGTGTTTTTATTTTTATAAAATTATACGTATTTCAAATATCCAGTATTTTTGCATTTTTGAATTATTCGCAATTTTTGGGGAATTTTGATACAAATTTATATTTTACTGTTTTTAAAATTATTCCCCGTAAATATAATTTTGGGGCTTAATTATTTTAATTATGGGAATAAAAACACCCTAAATTGATTTTGGGGTATTTATTTTCAGAAAATATAAATAGCTACAAAAATATATTTTATTCTTTTATTTATTAAAAATTCAGAAAAACAGAAATTGAAGAACATATACTTTTGGGGTGTAATTCTCTGCACAAACTTTAATCACTGATTTTGATTGATTTAGGAAACCATATTGGACGTTCTAGTAATCAAAACGATCCTTGTTTCAAGCTCTTTCTTTTGATATCAACATCATGATCTGAGGTGAGGTATTCATGAAAATCGATTTCTTGGTTCATATTCTTGAATTTCGATTTTTGATTTTGAAGGATTGTTGGTTGAATTTGATGTTATAAGTAGCATTTTCTATTTTCTGAAACCTGTTTTTACATTTTCTGTTTTAAAATTATTATATTATTTCCAAAAATCACTTATTTTAGTTTCAAAAATCATTTACTTGTTATTTATAATTCTAAAAATTATTTTCTTTTATTCTTTTCAAAATTCCATATTTGTTTTAATTATTTATAATTTATTTTAATTTATTATTTATAGATTTAATTAGTTGATTAATTCATTTAATCAATTAATTTTATGTTAGATATATTTGATAATGTCATGTCTAATATGATTTGTGTTTAGTTTTCAGATCTTACTTAAACAGGACAAATCAGTACTTAATTGGAAATCAGCACTTATACTGAAGTCAGAACTTACGTGGTCAGAACTTAAGTTATCAGGAGA
Organism: Apium graveolens; assembly: GCF_009905375.1. Classification (NCBI taxonomy): domain Eukaryota; kingdom Viridiplantae; phylum Streptophyta; class Magnoliopsida; order Apiales; family Apiaceae; genus Apium; species Apium graveolens. The sequence goes on along the minus strand of NC_133654.1, from coordinate 166,671,245 downwards.
TATTTATCAGGAGATAATATCAGGACTTAAGGAGACTTTCAGATGAGGAAGGCAGTTGATTGAAAGGAAAGAAGATCAAGACAAACGCAAGAAGAAATATGCATGAAGAAGGAATTCTATGAAGAATAGAATACTTGGAAGAAAAGATATCTGATTGATATATTTTAGGAAGTAGAATTATATTCCATATCAATTAGCGATTATCTTGTAACTGTGTAGTATATAAGCACAGATATAGGGTTTACACTAAACGTGTTATCATTATCGAGAATAATATTCATTGTAACCCTAGCAGCTCTCGTGATATTTGTTCATCACTGAGAGAGGACAGTTCTATATTGTAACAGAGTTTATTATATTGAATAAAGTCTGTTTTCTGTTACTTGAGTTCTTTAATTCGATTTGATTGTGATAAACACTGTATTCAACCCCCTTCTACAGTGTGTGTGACCTAACAAGTGGTATCAGAGCAGATCTGTTAATACACAAACAGTTTAAGATCCAAAAACAATCATGTCTGAAGAAGAAACTCCAACCAAGCCCACCAAAACTGAAGAACCTCCAAAGACTCAAATTCATAGTCGATATGAGACTATTAGAGTTCCCATACTGAAACCATCTGTATATTCCATATGGAAGGTGAGGATGTCTATGTTTCTGGAAGCTACTGATCTAGAATACCTTGACAGAATCAATGAAGGACCACACAAGCCAACCAAACTCGTTGTTGTAGTTGCAGGTCAACTAGCAAAGTCTGTACCAAAGGAAAAGAGTGATTACACTGCTGAAGATATCTCTTCAATTGCTAAGGATGCTATGATACGACACTTGCTGCATAGTGCCATTGATAATGTCATGTCAAACAGGGTAATTAACTGCAAGACTGCAAAGGAGATATGGGTTGCTTTGGAGATAAGATGCCAGGGAACCGAATCAGTTAAGAAGAACAGGAAGACAATACTCACTCAAGAGTATGAACACTTTGACTCAAAGCCTGATGAGTCATTAACTGGTTTATATGACAGATTTGTCAAACTCTTGAATGATTTATCACTAGTTGACAAGGAGTATGATATTGAGGATTCAAATCTTAAATTTATGTTATCACTTCCTGAAAGATGGGATTTGAAGGCCACCACTATAAAAGACAACTATAATCATGAAGAAATAACTCTTGATGAAATTTATGGGATGCTCAAGACTCATGAACTTGAGTTGGAATAAAGAAGCAAGAGGAAAGGAGGAAAGTCAAGGATAGTTGTTGTTAAGGCTGAGGAGGAATCTCCCAAAGCAGCTACCTCAAGGAAAGGCAAGGGAAAAGCTCTCATCACAAAGTCTGATACTGATTCATCAAATTCTGATAGTGATGATGACTCAAAAACTGAAAGCTTGCCTGAGATGGATGCTGATGAAGAGATGATGAAGCTGTGTGCTCTTATGGTAAAAGGAATCACAAGGATTGCATACAAAAAATTCAGGAAGGGAAAGAAGTTTTCCAGGAAAGGTGCAAGTTCTGATAAGAAGAGTTTCAGAAAATCTGAAGGCAAAGGAGGGAAGTCTGACAAAGGAGATTACACAAATGTCAAATGCTATAACTATGGTGGGAAAGGCCACATATCTCCTGATTGCAAGAAAGTGAAGAGTGACAAAGGCAAGGCTCTTGTCACAAAGAAGAAAAGCTGGACAGGCACTTCAGATTCTGAAAGTGAGGAGAACTATGCCTTGATGGCAAATGCTGATAGCAGTTCAGATGCTACTGAGTTAAAGGTACCTCAAACTACTTATGCCTTTCATACTGATGATATTAATGAGTTGAGAAGATATCTTAAAACCATGTTCATTAGTTATAGAGATCAAACTTTAACATGTGAAAGATTAAATTCTGAAAATCTTGCTTGTAAAAATATGAATGATTATTTAGAAAAAGAATTAGTCATATTCCATCAAACTCAGAAAGATAGAGATGATGTTTTTTATGTTAGGGATGAAGTACTTAAAATGAATGAATCTCTAAAAACTGAGTTAGAAAAGGAAAGAGAGATTATCAGAACTTGGACTAACTCTGGCAGAACAACTCAGAATTTATTAAGTAGTGGAAACTGGAAAGAGGGCTTAGGTTATGGAGATGACAAGAATGATAAAGGAACTGTAAAAATTGAGCCTATAGTTGTTAAACAAAAGCCAAAGGTAAAACCTGTTAAGTTTGTAGCTGTAAAGTCTGATACTAATAAATCAGAAGTTAAAGAGAAATTAACTTCTGACAAACCAAAACAGGGTAAGCCAGCTGAAGTAAACATAGGCTTAATGACAAAGAAGCAGCTTAAGCATAAGCTGAAAGATGTTAAGAATGTCAACAAGGGAAAGTCACCTAGGAAAAATAGGAATGGAAAGGAGGGTGTGAATAAAAGTAATGATTACAAGCCTGTTCCTAATGCTCCTAGAAAAACATGTCATAACTGTGGAAATTCTAACCATCTGGCTTCTTTTTGCAGGAAAAATAAGAACGTAAACTCCTTACCTTCAAAGTCAGGAGTTAAGAGTCAGTCTATTAGATATAAATCACAAAATCCTTGTTTTCATTGTGGTAGTTTATGGCATTCCATTTATACTTGTAAGGAATATCATAGTTTGTACTATGACTATTATCAAATAAAACCTTCTTTAAAGAAAGTTAGCATTGTTCCTTCTAGTGTAAGTTCTGATACAAAGTCTGATAGTGTAAATGCTGATAAGAAAAATGTTAACATAAACTCTGATGCTAAATCCGCTGCAAATGTTAACAAACTTAATAAGGCCAAAGGATCCAAGCAAGTCCGGGTCCTTAAAACTAATCATTAATGGTCTTTGTGATTGCAGGGCAACAGGAAAAACTTCCTAGTTCTGGACAGTGGATGTTCAGGACATATGACTGGAAATAAAGCCCTGCTATCAGACTTTGTGGAGAAAGCTGGCCCAAGTGTTTCTTATGGAGATGGCAACATTGGAAAAACCTTGGGATATGGCAATATCAATCTGGGGAATGTCATCATTGAAAAAGTAGCTATGGTCTCAGGACTTAAACACAATCTGCTAAGTGTTAGTCAAATCTGTGACAGAGGTTATCATGTAGATTTCTTTGAAGAACACTGTGAAGTTGTAAGAAAATCTACAGGCAAAGCTGTTCTGAAAGCATACAGGCATGGTAACATTTATGAAGCCAAGCTTTCAACAAGTACTGATGGTTCTGCAATCTGTCTGTTAAGTAGAGCATCAATTGAAGAAAGCTGGAATTGGCACAAGAAACTCTCTCATTTAAATTTCAACAATATAAATGAACTAGTCAAGAAAGATCTTGTGAGAGGACTGCCAAAATCAGTATTTGCTCCTGATGGCCTTTGTGATTCATGTCAGAAGGCTAAACAAAGAAAATCTCCATTCAAGAGCAAGACTGAATCATCAATTCTTGAGCCGTATCACCTACTAAATGTTGATCTATTTGGTCCAGTGAATGTCATGTCTATTGCGAAGAAGAAATATGATATGGTCATAATGGATGAGTTCACCAGATACACATGGGTGTATTTCTTGCACACAAAAAGTGAAACTGCATCTATTTTGATTGATCATATCAAGCAACTGGATAAATTAGTCAAAGATTTTGTGAAGATTATAAGAAGTGATAATGGCACTGAGTTCAAGAATTTGATCATGGAAGAGTTCTGCAAAGACCTTGGAATAAATCAGGAATTTTCTGCTCCTGGAACTCCACAACAAAATGGAGTTGTTGAAAGAAAGAACAGAACTCTTATTGAAGCTGCACGAACTATGCTTGATGAAGCAAAGCTACCAACCTATTTTTGTTCTGAAGCTGTGTAGACTGCTTGTTTCACTCAGAATGCAACAGTCAGTAACAAGCATGGAAAGACACCATATGAGATGGTGAAGAAAAAGAAGCCAAATCTGAAGTATTTTCATGTATTTGGATGCAAGTGTTTTGTTCTTAAGACTCATCCTGAACAACTATCCAAATTTGATCTAAAAGCTGATGAAGGAATTTTTGTTGGATATCCACTTTCCACAAAAGCCTTCAGAGTCTACAATTTAAGAACAACGATTGTCATGGAATCTATCAATATCTCTTTTGATGATAAGAAGATTACTGGGCTTGAAGATTTCAATGATCATGATCAGCTGAGATTTGAAATTGAAGATTTAATTTCTGATACTGTAAATCCTAACAGTCTAAATCCTGATACTGCAAACTCTGATGGATTAAACTCTGATGTTATTGAAACTGTGGTGACTACGCCAAAGGAAGATGCACCTGTGCAGGGGGAGCATCCTGAAGAGACAACCACATATCAAGAAGCATCAGAACCTACAACTGGCTCTTCAAGTTCTGATTCATCAAGTTCTGATGAGCCAAGTTCTGATAAGTCTGGAAACTCAAATTCTGAAGGATCCAACTTAGAGAGCATAATTGCAGGGGGAGCATCAGAAAATGTCGATGAAGACAGCATGTATCATGGGGGAGCATCCTGTAATAACCCCAATTTTTGGGAAATTTTTGAAACCCTTATGAATAGTGTTTTTGCTGAATGAGAAAACTTTTCATGCCACACTATGTAGGGGTTCTGATATGGATATTCTGAGATTTTATTAGTACTTTATATGAGATATAAGTGTATGTAAAGATCGTCAGAATCCAAATCCGAACACTTTGATTTTTCCCGGAAATACACTAGATACGGAAAGATTTGAGAAAAAGGTAACAGGATAAAAAGGATTTAAATTAAAGGATTATAGGAGAGGATCATAAAAGGAATATAATATATTGAGAAAGGTTAAGGGAACCTAAGTAATAAGATCCCGGGTATGATCCTTCAAACGATAAATGAAAACGAAAGTTAAGCGAACCGTATAACAGATCAGCGGTCATTAGGCAAACAATTAGGAAGTTAATCAAAGAGATTAGAGAGGATGATGTCACCCAACCAATGAGAAGAGGACAAGGAGGGGAGGATGACATCATGAGGATGACACAAGCATGACATGGGAAGGAAGGAGATGTGGTGGCTTTTTAACCACACAAAATCAAGGGCAACTAGGTAATTTACTAAAACAAACACAAAAATCAAACCAACCAAGCCAAGCAAATCATTTTTCATCAAAATCAAAAAGAAACCAAGGCATTGTTCTTCATGCTCTCGGCCAAAACAGAACCAGAACACTAAAACTGCTGTATCTCCTTCATTTCTCACTCAAATATTGTGTTCTATAGCTTATTGGAAAGGTATTGAGATGGCCTACAACTCTTGTTCACAAGTCTCGTCCAAATAATCATGGTAAGACCCTCATTTTTACAGTTCTTTAAATCGGACTTTTAGAAACTTCAAAGCCTAACTTTGTGTTCTTGATTTTTTTGGAAAGATCAAGCTTGTAGGAGGCTCCCTAAGGCTTCCTAGCAACTTAACACCTCCCAAGGAAGGTATAAACTTAAAACCCTAGCCTTTACTTTATTTGTTAGTAAATTTAATGGTTGGTGTTGTGAAATGAGAAGCATGGATTGTGATTATTAGTAGTTTGGTTTGATTTGGAAGTGTTTTTGGTAATTGAAGCTTGATTATAGTTCATAGGTCTTGATTGTGGTTGTTTGAGTTGAAAACCTTGGAGATTATGGACTGATGTGGTATGGTTTAGGTGAAGTTTTGTTGTATTGATGGTTATGAGTTGGTTGGTGGTTAATTGGAGTAGTTTAAACATTGGTAATCGCGTAAACATAGCCGTCGTAACGTCCGATTTTCTTTGGACTGTTTTTGTGCATAACATTAGGACCCGAGAACCCCCTGCTAGATTATGACCACTGACATGTTTAGATAGCTCATGTTACGAGCTTCGCTTTGATATGTAGTTCGTTCGATTCCGATGCACGGTTTAGGAGAAACGACCGTTTCAAGTAACGGCGTTTCGCGAACGAAACTTTTCCCCTCGCCTTACTTTAAAACATAGGTTAAAGACCAAAAAGGGTTAATTAATGTATGAAACATTTATGGTAAGTGTGTTAGGAAGTTGGTAAGACACTCGCGAAGGAATCGCCTTAAAACTCGTAAAGGTTAAATTATTAAAAATGGTGGAGCCGAGGGTACTCGAGTGACTTAAGAGAATCAGTAAGCGCAAAACGAGCGTTAGAGTCTGAGTTGGTTAGAGTATAGATTTACAAGTGACTTTGGTTTAATTCCAACTTACTTGTTGTTTATAGGTTACCAGACTCGTCCCGAGCCATTCGTAACCCCCAGTCGCTCAGGCAAGTTTTCTACCAGTTATAACTGTTGTTGTGATGTATATAGGTATTTGCATTATCTTGCGATAGATGCATGTTGGTTAATTAGCAAATGTTGCAATATATTGAAGCATGCTACTATGGTATATATATATGCATGCCTGTTTTGTATTCTTGCCATATATATCTGTTGGTTCAGTTGATAATACCTATGCTAGAGAATAGCGGTAATTTGCATATACCCTTAGTATAGGGACCCAAAGGTGAAAACATTTTCTAAAACCGGGAGTCGAGGATCCCGAGTAGATTTTATATATATATATATTTATATATATATATATGGTTATAGTTTTCAAAACTATTAATCGAATAAGGTTTATTCGATAACTTTATTTTATTAATGAATATTATCTTGAATATTCATTCGAGGACTTATGACTCCTTTATATTATTTATTGAATATTACTTGGATATTCATTTGAGGATGTATATGACTCCTTTATTTTATTTAATGAATATTATTTATAATATTCATTCGAGGTATTATGACTCAGCTTATTTTATTTATTGAATATTATTTGAATATTCATTTGAGGATCTATGACTCCGATTATTTGCTGAGATATATTCTTTATTTTATTAAAGAATAAGGTGTCGATAATCAAACTCACTTTTGATTATTCAAATAAAGATAGTACTTTCGTATAGGTATATCTTTGGATATTTAATATTCATTTCAAGTATAAGTTTTAATACTTCTACTTCAATTATTTTATAAAGATTATTCTTTATGGGAATATTATTTAAATAATAATATTCAGACATTTTCTAAATATTCTGGGGACTGATTTACTTCATTAAATCAGCTTCACTCCAAACATTCTTAAAAATGTTTTGCGAGTCTTCAAAATGATTTTTAAAAGTTAGAGTGGATCCCAAAACTCATTTTTTTATATATTTAAGATCCTCCTTTCGAAGGGGATTTAAATACTCGCTCAAAACCTGAGGGATCCGGCTCTGTGGTGTGTTTTATATTCGCAACAAGGTTGCTGTTTTGATAAATGAATCGATTACTTACCCAACACTCGGGAAGTAAAATTCTTGGAACAAGTTAATCCATTAACAGGCATCGCCTGGGAAATATCGGTGAGTTCTCCTTTCCAACTAGATACGACTTCTTGGTGGAGCCGTATCAACAAGTTTCTACTTGGGGAAAGGGGGAACGAGCTTTACGTTTCAGAGTCATGGATTTCATCTGAACTAGGAGTGGCGTAAGTGGTCGAGTGGCGCCGGCCCAGCCTTATTATATTGGCCCAAATGGCCTGGAAGTTCCGCTAAGGCGGTCCATTCCTTAGGAGTTCAGTGTTCGGTTGACAAGTAAATCCGACAGGTTCTCCTCTACATGTAGAAAATGGTGGGGTTGTACTACTACGACTGATCATCATAAGTGGTCTTCCTGGCGCGGCAAACTCCCGTAATGAGTTCATCATCCAATTGGATAATTTCTGCAACACTACCCAGAGCACTTCGATAGAAAGGCTACGGTTGGGCGATTGTTGAGTGTTGGCAGGGTCAAGTTTTCAAAATGATGTTTACATCAAATGAAGTATCTCGTAACTTCATTTTATTTTGATGATATTTTAAAAGATTTAATCTATTCAAATCTGGTCTTGTAGTCTCATCTATGTGATGAACTTTTGAACTAATTATAACTTGAACGGTGGTAGTTCAAGTAGTATTTGGAAAAGATATAAGTATATTGGAGTATCTTGTAACTTCATCTTTTAAACTTATATCTAGTAAATGATTATCTTATGCATGACAAAGATTTTCAGAAAAACGTTGAGACAAGGTTAGATATATGAGATCACCTTACAACGATATTTTTATACAGTTATACACTGGGACTTTGTGTATATTATGCATGGAAGAGGACTTCCAATATTTTGAAAAGTATATATGTATATATACTGAATATTTTGCGACTTCATCGCATTAAGATATCAACTTGGTTCATTTCTTTCGACCAAGACTTTCATGAGTATTATGAGCAGGCTCATATATTGTAAATCATTATACATATTATTTTGGTGGGCTTGCTGCTCACCCTTGCTTTATTTCTTCATCACACAACAACAGTTAGGAAAGATGGCCAGACTCCAGCAGACCCAGCGCAAGCACGTGGGAAGCGTCCTGTGTCTTCCCGTTGATGTTGTAGCTGCTATAGCTGCATAGGTAGATCTATTGTAGATCAGACCATCTACTTTTGAGAATCAATTATGTATAATTATAACTTGTGGCAGATGATGACAATTAACTGTAAATTTATCAAGTAATCATTTTGGGTTGTAATAACTTTTAAATTGTGGATTCAAAGACTTGTACTTATTTAAATTTCATCTCTGAGACTATAACGGGTTGTGGTGTGTGTTAGTGTGGGGTCACAGCATAAGGTTATTTATTAATTAAGTGAAGTGATATTGTGGAAAGAAAGACCGTGACGACCCGGATCCCCGACCCCGGATCTGGGGGTGTTACAGAAATGGTATCAGAGCTAAGCGTTATAAACCTCAGAGATGATGGGACGTTAAGATAATAAGTTCACTAAGATAATAAGAACTCTTGCCAAGTTCATAGTCGGACTACCTAACGTAGTACTGACAGTTAAAACCCTTATGGGAACCCTTATAAATGTAGCGATAGAAGCGTAGTTCGTTATCGTATATGGTAGCGGGACTCCGAACCCTGAAGTTGAGGAACATCAACGCGATGATGTTTTATTACTAATTGGAGATCAGATTGTGGATCCAATAGAGCGTCCTAACGCAGGACCGAATGATGTTGATATTGAGGATGTAGCGATTGAGGATGTTGTCCTAGAAGGGATAGTTGCTGAGGAGGATCCCATGGAGGATCCTGACGAGATTGGATAAAGGACCACTGATGAATTGATGACCCTGGTTCGGTCGACTACCAGAGGTAGGATTGGCCGGTCACTACCAGAGGTTCGTTCAAGTTTGTAAAGATAGTAGCCCCTTTAACGCGGCTTACTCGTAAGACTGAGAAGTTCGAATGGACAGAGAAATGCGAGAACAACTTTTAAGAACCGAAGCAAAGGTTGGTGACGTTCCCTATGTTGGCGTTGCCGGATGGAAAATGAGATTTTGTGATTTGTAGTGACGCTTCGCATAAGGAATTAGGGTGCTTCTTATATAGCACAGGAAGATAATCGCGTCCGCGTCAAGACAATTAAGGGAATATAAAATTCGATATCCCCACCCATGAGCTTGGGCTCGTGGCAATAGTTTTGCCCTAAAGATTTGAGGCACTACTTGTATGGAGAGAAGTGTGAGATTCACAAACCATAGGAGCTCTAGTACATTCTTACGTAGAAAGAGCTCAACATACGCCAGAGGAGACGGTTAGAGCTAATCAAGAATTATGATTGAGAGATTCTTTATCATTCGGGGAAAGCCAATATGGTGGCTGATGCCCTTAGTAAAAAGGAGAGACTCAAGATGATAATGTCTTTTGGAGAGTTTATAAGAGATTTTGAGAAAATGGAAATAGTAGTGAAGGTAACCAGAGCCGGTACCGAAAAGCTGTTTGAGATAGCAATACAGCCCGAAGTATTGGAAAAGAACATATTGTGCCAGTAAAAGTGATGAATGAAGGCAGAGAGCCAACAATTAGATAAAAGATTAATACCAAGAAAGATGAGAAAGGAATAATGAGGTATTCCTACATAATTTGGGTTCCAAATGTTCAAGAGCTTAAAGATGGGATCTTAAATGAAAGCTAGTTTGAGGAATATGATTTAGAGCAAAACCTGAACGTGATAGTCAGGGAGGTCGCCATCAAGATAGAATGAACCCATAACATAATGAAGTGGAAAATGAGGATTTAAAATGTATAAGATAATCCAAAGTATGGGAGAAGGATGAAACATTTCATACTAAGGAAACAGAAAGTCGAGTAAGGAAAGGAGACCCGAGACGGCACTCCTATATGACAATTTATGGACCTTTCTAGACAGAACTAAGACTATTATCCCCAACCACCACCCTGAGGAGACAGTGCGGTGGGAAATTCTTTCATGACCTTTAAGTCGCTAAGCTCTCAGAGTTCCAAGGAACAAGCTGACCCAGTCGAGGCAAGAGCCTGGCTAAAGGAAATAGATGAATCATTTGAGATTCTAAATGATTGACGAACCACAAAAGACTGTTTTGTCACTTACCCTCCTAAGAGAGAGACCACCCGCTGGTGAAAGGCCAAGGAAGGCACGGAGCAAGAGATTATAATAAACTGATTTAAGTTCAGTCAATTGTTTTCAGGAAAGTACTTCCCAAGGTTATGGAGATAGTGTAAAAGCTTAAGAGCCAAAAAAAAGGCAGACGAGTATGATGAATTATGAATCTAAGTTGTAAAAGTTATCAAGATTCGTTCTGAAGACACGAATCCAGAATGATGGGATGTTTGAAATCAATGCTTATGTTGTGTTGGTTCATGAAATAACGATAAGAGAAAGGAATATAAAGGCAAGAGAGTTTGAGGAATGATAAGGGAGTTGGGTATGAGGAAACCCTAAAGACTCGTAGAAATAGAAATAGAAAAGTAGGTAATCGTCCGGATGAGAGTGATTCACCATGAGTTAAATTGATGGTTGAAGGTATAAGAGATACATATATTTTATCCCCTGTAAGTTGGGAAGATTCGAGGAAACCTTGAGATAATTCGAAGGATAAATAATGAGACGCGGATAGACTGAGGAGACAAGAAAGTAAGAAATTAAGAAAATTGGGTGAAGGAAGTGACCTTCAAGAAGGTAAAGTGTAAGACCGGTGGCTTGATACCCAGGAAGGGAGACGCCAGGTATGAAAGATATCCCAACATTGAGATGACTGTTGAGATAAACAACAAAAGTAAATAAGGATTTATTAAGAAGAAGTTCATGTTGAACACGACCAATATCTTCCAGATCATCCATGTGATCATTACCAAATCAGGAAAGAAAAGCGGATAACCATTGTTATCTTTTGGAGGCCATATGGATTGACCTCAATTTGAATAAGGATGCTATTATGAAGTTAGGTATAGACTATCGAGGTGGGAATGATTGAATAAGACACCCTTATCAGGGATATATGACTTGATTTATCCATGGAAGGATGCATGTACTTTTTTTTTAAAGGTGGAATTAAGGATAGAACATCGGTAACTTAAAATGAATCCTAGGGGAATGCATAAAGGTTGGAATTTCACCCTTAATAGGGACAGTATGAGTTTTGACAGTATGATTTGGAAAGGGTTAATGTAGCAACAACCTTTAAGAATCAGTGGAGAAATTTTTCAGAAGTATATAGATAATGGTTCTAGTAATAGTAAATGGTATTTTAATATGCCCTGTATCTAGGGAATACAGGAGGAACGATTGAAGGATAACCTTAGAGGTTTTATAAGGAGAAAGGTAATATTCAAAATTTTCAAGAATAGAAATGTTGATAAAGGAAATATGACGTAATTATAATGTTGCCAAGTGGGGCACGTGTTAAACCACGAGAAAGTATGGATCGAACCAGTAATGGTCAAAATTATTCAGGGCAATTAGGACTTAAGATAAAAGATGTTCTAATTATGATTGAGAGTCAGTCATGACAGTGATTAACCTCTAAAGACTGAGGCAATAACTTATGGAAAAATGGTGATATTTTTTTTTTACTCATCAGATTTTAAGGAAAACATCTTCACATAAGCTGTGATTGAAATGAGGTATAAAATTTATTTGGAGGTGGTTAAAATGACATTGGCTGTAAGGAAATTTTACTATCAGGAAAGGCCAAAGAGGTGGCCGACACTTTAAAGGTAAGAGGATAATTATAGGCGCTTGTGCCAAAGGAATACAGTGATGATGGTTAAAGCTTTGAAGGTTGTATTATGGTTTGGAAGATTGATATTCCTTCTGATGACTGTGCAATACCCAACCGTAATAGTAGTTTGGTAAAGGTTTAATTCGTGTAATCGCCATGAGCGGGCTATCTATCTTAGAAGGTACTATCTTGAGAATGAGCCTGGACCATGTTTCAAAAGGACTAAACGAACCTTTGAGATCAGGAGTGTTCTTCATGAATCAGAAATGGTGATTATGTTACCTCCTTAGAAGGATTTGATACGACATGTATGGACTCCGTATGGTTAGCTATTAAGATTTCATGGAAAGTGAATGATGAAAGTGGGTCAGTGGTGGACCATAGTAAGGCAGCAATGATTCTGCGAGTAATGAGCTGATTACAACCGTGAGAGTTGTATTAGAATGGATGTTGAGATTGAGTACCACTAAACGGGTCGTGGTAGTGTATAAGTTATCATTGATAGAATAATTAAGTAGAGTATCTACCTATTGAATATTTATTCCCTCTTATGAAAAGAGAGTCGTATTACTATATGAGGAAGGTTGCGGTGCAAGCATAGAACTCTAGTAACGGTGATGTCTAAAATGAGATCCCAGGTTCGATTTTCGAAATCGAGGGAGTTTCAAAGGTGATTGTGTATAAGCTCGAGGAAGAGCATGGGTCCATAGAATGATGGACGGAATAGAAATATTTAGGCATGGGAAATACGATGCTATAATACTTGATGCTGATATAAATACGTATATGTTTTGTTCTCCTATGACAAACCTCTATAGTTCAGAGGTAGGTTCCAAGCCAGATATTTTGTGGCAGTATATTTTTTTTATATATACAATTCTCTTCAGTTCGTTCTTTTCTCTTCTTTTCATTTCATGTAAGTTGAGAAGAACAACCCTTCCAGAAGGGGAGGTATTGCCGAATGACTGTCTATCTGTGTGATAGAAGCCTAGTAGGATACCAACTATTGTTTAATTGCTTGTCAAGTACTAAAGGCTGGCCACCTTCTGTACTAACTATGCGAGATAACAAGTGTTCATGATCATAGTGATCTCTCAATAAATTCTTTTACTTCTATATGAAGGATTAAGCTTTCGAAAATAGAAACAGCTGAAAAGGAGTAGTAAAGTTATGGTGGTATTCAGAATGGGAACACATTCGTAATACTAAGGTTGACGCGGTTATTAAAAGGTTATAGAACGCTAACGAGCAAAAGTATAACCAGTATAATATTAGGAACGGAAGGTAGTAGCGATTACGAACTCGAAAAGAATGGGTATTGAGAAGGAAAAGCTCTAATGCTAAATGCTATAATGAGAGTCTGTGCAACAGACTTGAAAGAATTTGGAATGATCACTTAACGCGGATTTAGTTATATCACGACAATAGATCATATGTCATTATCGAGGTGTCACCTTATGAGATCCTTGAGGGAAGATAATGTCGATCTCCCTTATGTTAGGATGAAGTTGTAGAGCGCAAGATGCTCGGACCCGCAGTAGTCCAAAGGACCAGGGATATAATAGATCTAATCAGAGGACGACTGGTAGTAACCCAAGATGGACATAAGAGGTATGCTGATTTGACTCAAAAAGGACAAAGAGTATGAAATAGGGGGCCTAGTAATGTTATAGGTATCCCCTTGGAAACCCTTGAAAAAGGATTGATGAGGTTCGGAAAGAAAGGAAAGCTAAGTCTACAATTTGTTGGACCCTTGGATATATTAAGACATTTGGGAAGTTAGCATATGAGCTAGCCCTACCCCCGAACCTGTAGCAAGTTCATAACGTGTTCCACGTATCAATGTTAAGGAAGTGTAATTCGGATGCCAGACAAATAGGGGCATATGAGCGCATAGACATGCAACCAGACGTAACCTATATGGAGCAACCAGGAAGGGTATAGAGTAAAAAGGAACGAGTGCTTAGGAGAAGGGTTATCAAACTAGTAAGAGTTTGATGGTAGAACCACAATGTGGGAAAATTTACTCGAGAGTTAGAAAGTGCAATGCTAAGAGAGTATCCCTATTCATTTTCTATCTGATTCCGGGACGGAATCCTTTTAAGGAGGGGAGACTGTAATAACCCCAATTTTTGGGAAATTTTTGAAACCCTTATGAATAGTGTTTTTGCTGAATGAGAAAACTTTTCATGCCACACTATGTAGGGGTTCTGATATGGATATTCTGAGATTTTATTAGTACTTTATATGAGATATAAGTGTATGTAAAGATCGTCAGAATCCAAATCCGAACACTTTGATTTTTCCCGGAAATACACTAGATACGGAAAGATTTGAGAAAAAGGTAACAGGATAAAAAAGATTTAAATTAAAGGATTATAGGAGAGGATCATAAAAGGAATATAATATATTGAGAAAGGTTAAGGGAACCTAAGTAATAAGATCCCGGGTATGATCCTTCAAACGATAAATGAAAACGAAAGTTAAGCGAACCGTATAACAGATCAGCGGTCATTAGGCAAACAATTAGGAAGTTAATCAAAGAGATTAGAGAGGATGATGTCACCCAACCAATGAGAAGAGGACAAGGAGGGGAGGATGACATCATGAGGATGACACAAGCATGACATGGGAAGGAAGGAGATGTGGTGGCTTTTTAACCACACAAAATCAAGGGCAACTAGGTAATTTACTAAAACAAACACAAAAATCAAACCAACCAAGCCAAGCAAATCATTTTTCATCAAAATCAAAAAGAAACCAAGGCATTGTTCTTCATGCTCTCGGCCAAAACAGAACCAGAACACTAAAACTGCTGTATCTCCTTCATTTCTCACTCAAATATTGTGTTCTATAGCTTATTGGAAAGGTATTGAGATGGCCTACAACTCTTGTTCACAAGTCTCGTCCAAATAATCATGGTAAGACCCTCATTTTTACAGTTCTTTAAATCGGACTTTTAGAAACTTCAAAGCCTAACTTTGTGTTCTTGATTTTTTTGGAAAGATCAAGCTTGTAGGAGGCTCCCTAAGGCTTCCTAGCAACTTAACACCTCCCAAGGAAGGTATAAACTTCAAACCCTAGCCTTTACTTTATTTGTTAGTAAATTTAATGGTTGGTGTTGTGAAATGAGAAGCATGGATTGTGATTATTAGTAGTTTGGTTTGATTTGGAAGTGTTTTTGGTAATTGAAGCTTGATTATAGTTCATAGGTCTTGATTGTGGTTGTTTGAGTTGAAAACCTTGGAGATTATGGACTGATGTGGTATGGTTTAGGTGAAGTTTTGTTGTATTGATGGTTATGAGTTGGTTGGTGGTTAATTGGAGTAGTTTAAACATTGGTAATCGCGTAAACATAGCCGTCGTAACGTCCGATTTTCTTTGGACTGTTTTTGTGCATAACATTAGGACCCGAGAACCCCCTGCTAGATTATGACCACTGACATGTTTAGATAGCTCATGTTACGAGCTTCGCTTTGATATGTAGTTCGTTCGATTCCGATGCACGGTTTAGGAGAAACGACCGTTTCAAGTAACGGCGTTTCGCGAACGAAACTTTTCCCCTCGCCTTACTTTAAAACATAGGTTAAAGACCAAAAAGGGTTAATTAATGTATGAAACATTTATGGTAAGTGTGTTAGGAAGTTGGTAAGACACTCGCGAAGGAATCGCCTTAAAACTCGTAAAGGTTAAATTATTAAAAATGGTGGAGCCGAGGGTACTCGAGTGACTTAAGAGAATCAGTAAGCGCAAAACGAGCGTTAGAGTCTGAGTTGGTTAGAGTATAGATTTACAAGTGACTTTGGTTTAATTCCAACTTACTTGTTGTTTATAGGTTACCAGACTCGTCCCGAGCCATTCGTAACCCCCAGTCGCTCAGGCAAGTTTTCTACCAGTTATAACTGTTGTTGTGATGTATATAGGTATTTGCATTATCTTGCGATAGATGCATGTTGGTTAATTAGCAAATGTTGCAATATATTGAAGCATGCTACTATGGTATATATATATGCATGCCTGTTTTGTATTCTTGCCATATATATCTGTTGGTTCAGTTGATAATACCTATGCTAGAGAATAGCGGTAATTTGCATATACCCTTAGTATAGGGACCCAAAGGTGAAAACATTTTCTAAAACCGGGAGTCGAGGATCCCGAGTAGATTTTATATATATATATATTTATATATATATATATGGTTATAGTTTTCAAAACTATTAATCGAATAAGGTTTATTCGATAACTTTATTTTATTAATGAATATTATCTTGAATATTCATTCGAGGACTTATGACTCCTTTATATTATTTATTGAATATTACTTGGATATTCATTTGAGGATGTATATGACTCCTTTATTTTATTTAATGAATATTATTTATAATATTCATTCGAGGTATTATGACTCAGCTTATTTTATTTATTGAATATTATTTGAATATTCATTTGAGGATCTATGACTCCGATTATTTGCTGAGATATATTCTTTATTTTATTAAAGAATAAGGTGTCGATAATCAAACTCACTTTTGATTATTCAAATAAAGATAGTACTTTCGTATAGGTATATCTTTGGATATTTAATATTCATTTCAATTATAAGTTTTAATACTTCTACTTCAATTATTTTATAAAGATTATTCTTTATGGGAATATTATTTAAATAATAATATTCAGACATTTTCTAAATATTCTGGGGACTGATTTACTTCATTAAATCAGCTTCACTCCAAACATTCTTAAAAATGTTTTGCGAGTCTTCAAAATGATTTTTAAAAGTTAGAGTGGATCCCAAAACTCATTTTTTTATATATTTAAGATCCTCCTTTCGAAGGGGATTTAAATACTCGCTCAAAACCTGAGGGATCCGGCTCTGTGGTGTGTTTTATATTCGCAACAAGGTTGCTGTTTTGATAAATGAATCGATTACTTACCCAACACTCGGGAAGTAAAATTCTTGGAACAAGTTAATCCATTAACAGGCATCGCCTGGGAAATATCGGTGAGTTCTCCTTTCCAACTAGATACGACTTCTTGGTGGAGCCGTATCAACAAGTTTCTACTTGGGGAAAGGGGGAACGAGCTTTACGTTTCAGAGTCATGGATTTCATCTGAACTAGGAGTGGCGTAAGTGGTCGAGTGGCGCCGGCCCAGCCTTATTATATTGGCCCAAATGGCCTGGAAGTTCCGCTAAGGCGGTCCATTCCTTAGGAGTTCAGTGTTCGGTTGACAAGTAAATCCGACAGGTTCTCCTCTACATGTAGAAAATGGTGGGGTTGTACTACTACGACTGATCATCATAAGTGGTCTTCCTGGCGCGGCAAACTCCCGTAATGAGTTCATCATCCAATTGGATAATTTCTGCAACACTACCCAGAGCACTTCGATAGAAAGGCTACGGTTGGGCGATTGTTGAGTGTTGGCAGGGTCAAGTTTTCAAAATGATGTTTACATCAAATGAAGTATCTCGTAACTTCATTTTATTTTGATGATATTTTAAAAGATTTAATCTATTCAAATCTGGTCTTGTAGTCTCATCTATGTGATGAACTTTTGAACTAATTATAACTTGAACGGTGGTAGTTCAAGTAGTATTTGGAAAAGATATAAGTATATTGGAGTATCTTGTAACTTCATCTTTTAAACTTATATCTAGTAAATGATTATCTTATGCATGACAAAGATTTTCAGAAAAACGTTGAGACAAGGTTAGATATATGAGATCACCTTACAACGATATTTTTATACAGTTATACACTGGGACTTTGTGTATATTATGCATGGAAGAGGACTTCCAATATTTTGAAAAGTATATATGTATATATACTGAATATTTTGCGACTTCATCGCATTAAGATATCAACTTGGTTCATTTCTTTCGACCAAGACTTTCATGAGTATTATGAGCAGGCTCATATATTGTAAATCATTATACATATTATTTTGGTGGGCTTGCTGCTCACCCTTGCTTTATTTCTTCATCACACAACAACAGTTAGGAAAGATGGCCAGACTCCAGCAGACCCAGCGCAAGCACGTGGGAAGCGTCCTGTGTCTTCCCGTTGATGTTGTAGCTGCTATAGCTGCATAGGTAGATCTATTGTAGATCAGACCATCTACTTTTGAGAATCAATTATGTATAATTATAACTTGTGGCAGATGATGGCAATTAACTGTAAATTTATCAAGTAATCATTTTGGGTTGTAATAACTTTTAAATTGTGGATTCAAAGACTTGTACTTATTTAAATTTCATCTCTGAGACTATAACGGGTTGTGGTGTGTGTTAGTGTGGGGTCACAGCATAAGGTTATTTATTAATTAAGTGAAGTGATATTGTGGAAAGAAAGACCGTGACGACCCGGATCCCCGACCCCGGATCTGGGGGTGTTACACATCCAGTTCTAGAGAAAACCTTCCATCTGCAAGGAAGTGGACTAAATCACATACACCCGACTTAATTATTGGAAATCCTGATGCAGGTGTTAGAACTAGAACAGCTACATCAATTGAATGTCTTTATAATTCTTTTCTTTCTCAGACTAAACCAAAGAAAGTGGAAGAAGTTCTTCAAGATGCTGATTGGGTGCAAGCAATGCAGGAAAAGTTAAATGAATTTGAAAGAAACAAAGTCTGGACCCTAGTGCCAAGACTAAAGAACAGATCTGTTGTTGGTACAAAGTGGGTGTTCAGAAACAAAACTGATAGTGATGGCATAATTACAAGGAATAAAGCAAGGCTGGTTGCAAAAGGATATCCTCAACAGGAGGGAATTGATTATGATGAAAAAATTTGCACCAGTTGCTAAATTGGAAGCCATAAGGATATTTTTGGCTTATGCTGCTCACAAAAAGTTTACTGTCTTTCAAATGGATGTGAAAAGTGCTTTTCTTAATGGAGAATTGGAAGAGGAAGTATATGTTGAAAACCTCCAGGCTTTGTAGATTCCAAACTTCCAAATCATGTCTACAGGCTTGATAAAGCACTTTATGGCCTTAAGCAAGCTCCAAGAGCATGGTATGAGACTTTAGCTCAGTTTCTTCTGGAAAGTGGATTCAACAGAGGAACTATTGACAAAACACTGTTCTACCTCAACCATGGAAAGGACTTACTTTTGGTTCAAATATATGTTGATGATATCATTTTTGGTTCTACAAATGACAGACTTTGCAAGAAATTTGCCAAACTGATGCAGTCAAGATATCAAATGAGTATGATGGGGGAACTTAGCTATTTTCTGGGCCTTCAAGTCAAGCAGAATGAAGAAGGCACTTTTATTTGTCAATCCAAATACACCAGAAATTTGTTGAAGAAATTTTGGATGCAAGATTGTTCTAGTACATTCACTCCAATGGCCACTGCAACAAAATTGGATAAGGATACTGGTACATCAGTAGATATTACTGATTACAGAGATATGATTGGCTCCTTACTCTATCTAACTGCAAGTAGACCTGATATCATGTATGCTACCTGTCTTTGTGCAAGATTTCAAGCAGATCCAAGAGAACCTCACTTAACAGCTGTGAAAAGAATTTTCAAGTACCTTAAGGGTACAGCTGATCTGGGATTGTGGTATCCTAGAGAATCAGATTTTAAGCTAATAGGTTACTCAGATGCAGATTTTGCAGGAAGCAAAATTGACAGGAAAAGCACAAGTGGAAGCTGTCAATTTCTTGGAGGCAGATTAGTTTCTTGGTTTAGCAAGAAACAAAAGTCAATTTCCACATCAACTGCAGAAGCAGAGTACATTGTTGCAGGAAGCTGTTGTGCACAGATTCTCTGGATGAAGAATCAGTTACTGGATTATGGGTTGACATATTTTAAAATCCCTATTTACTGTGATAATCAAAGTGCTATTGCTATGACAGGTAATCCAGTCCAACACTCAATAACAAAGCACATCAACATTAAGTACCACTTCATAAGGGAACATGTGGATGAAGGTACAGTGGAATTGCACTTTGTTCCAATAGATCAACAACTAGCAGATATCTTCACAAAACCACTATGTGAAGCTACTTTTACAAGATTGGTAAATGAACTTGGAATGATTTCAGGTTCTTTCTCTAAATCTGCTAAGTTTATGTTCTGATACATCAGACTTTATGATCAGTATTTACAGATATTACTATCTTTGTGTATTCTGTGCTTAAATTGAAAATTGCTTAAGTACTGGTTGTTGTCTGATGTGTATTTCTAAACTCTGATAGTGATATGAATATTTCTGTGACTATTCAATCCAATGAGGATAATTGTGCTAGATGCTGACCTAATAGTCTACAATATACTAAAGTCCCATGTTTGAAGTAATTGTTTATGTGGAAATCTTTTAACACAAGCAAATTCTGATATTGAGCTTAGTTAAGTTTACTTTGTGTATCTTATTACTAAGTCAAAAACTAGAATAGTGCTTCTTATCTGTTAAGTTCTGATGTTAGTAAATCTGATGGATGTACTAAGTGATGGTAACCTCATTTATCAAAAGAAAAAGGAAAAGAAAAAGGGAATAAAAATCAGGTACTCCTTTGAGATCTAGAGTAAAAATGTGGAAGGGAAGACCCAAGTGCATTGCTGGTATTAAGTAATATGCATCAAAAAAGCAAAATAAATATTTTTCTTGGTGACTTTTCACACTCTATGATTACTGGAGAAATACTCTGATAATAGCATAAATTCTGATAAGCAGTCGTAACTCACTTACACTGAGAAGCCACTGTAAAATGGAATTTCAAAAGATGCATAAAATGAGTACAAAACAGTTGAGGTGGACTCATGCATGAACTCATTCTAAAGTAGACCTCAGAATACTAACAGATTTTGAGCAAAGTTCTTAGTTATGCCTTATTTCTAAGATGTACTGAAGTGAATCAGACTTTAATCTTTATCTGATATTTAGCTTACTGCACACACATACACTCCATATGAATGATGAAAATTATTGTGGTGATAAATGTGGTTTTAGATGAACAGGTTAAGTGTCACTTGTATAAATTCTGAGGACAACTTATGATGGAAATTCTGATGATTAAATTCTGAAGAAACGAAATCAGAATTTGTGTGAAGAATTACAGAAATAGGCATTCACCTTTCGAGTTAAGGAATCATGTTCTGATGACTGTTAAGTTCTGATATAAGTCTAAGTTCTGATATTAAATCCTGATTCTTTACTTGACTTATTTGTGGTTAAAATCTGAAACAGTCATATTTAAAATCAGAATATGTTTGGGTGAGATTTTAACAGTCAACATAATTTGAGTTAGTGGTACTCGTAAATGGATAGTAATTTTTACTAGTTTCGTGTGCTCATTAACTCCTGTTTTAAGATTCCAATGGTTGTTGTTATTACTCATCAGTCTAGGGAGATGAGGTATCATTACTCTTACACACAACAGAAGAGAAGGAGGATTGTTCTGAGAGATGAGTCGGACAGTGAGGAACAGGTTCCAGTTTCAGAACCTATTGTTGAAGAAGCTGAGAAGGTCTCTTCTCAGAAGAATACTGGAATTGGGGGCTCTAAGCTTCTCAAAAGGCTTAGAAGGATGTATTCTGATGAACCTCCCAAAGTCTCTCCACCTTCAAAGAGACATAAAAAGCAAAGAGCCAGGAGGCCTATCAGTGTATCATCACATTCTGGAGAAACTCTGGAAGAAGAAGCTAAGGAAGGGGGTCAGGAATCTCTGATCCCAACGGAACCAATTGTTGTTGATTTTCTTTCTTCAGCACAACCAGAACCTACTCACGACAGAACACCTACTCCTCCTGTGTCTCCTGTAAATGAACCAGTACATACTGAAGACCCAGGCACAAGTGCTGAAATTGATATTCATAACCTGATTGTGCCTGAGGTTCTGTACTTGGAAGCTCCACCAGCTCCAATCAATCCACCACCAACACCACTTTTTGATGTTGATTTTAATCCAGAATTGCCTACAACACCTTCTCTGCATCTAGATATTGAAGATCAGATTTCAGGTGAGCATCAGAATATGGCTGTTGATCAGAACTTAGTTGGAGATCAGCACTTAGAGGATGATGTTGAAGCCTCAATAGCCTCTCATACTATTCTTTTATCAGAGGATGCTGCTGATGCTGATTCTACAAGTTCTAATGTTGCTAATGATGAAGTCACTGGTGAAGCTGCTGCTACAAATATAGATGCTGATGCAGCTGGTCCATCAGGACATGCACCTCAACAAACTGTTCATAAAGCTGAGATAGTCAAGAAGTTTGTTACGGGGGAAGCACCAGTACCTTGGAGTGAAACTCCTAGAGGACAGGAGTGGAATATAGTTACCTTTGTTCCTTCTGAAAAGATTCTTGCTGAGCATCTTGCAAAAGCTGATGAAATGCTGATAAATGATGATTTCAAGACACAACTGAGAGTTACTACATTGAGTACAAGGCACCTTCAAGGTCAACACTCAATCACTCATGACAAGGTGAATAAAATTCAAGAAAACTTGATCCAACAAGATATGAATCTGAAACTTGAAAAGAAAAGGTTTTTCCAACCTACCTTTGACAGAATTGCCTACAGTGAGAAAACCCAAGAGAAGCAACAGTCTCAGATTGATGAAATTTTGAAAAATCAAGCTTCTCATCAAAATCAACTCAATGAGATCTAATCCTCAGTGGAATTGCTTGTCTCTCTTCTATTACCTGCTGATGCCAAAAAGGGGGAGAAAGTAATTAAGTCCCAATGCAAACCTATTAAGACACTGAAGGGAAAGGATGATGGAAAAGATGACCCGGGAAACTCTAGAATGGGTGGAGGTCATGGTCAAGGTAAAGGTCTTTCATCAAGTAGAACTGGAACTACAAGTCAAAGATCAAGTTCTGATACTGGGAGAAGAATAACTTCTGATACTGGTAAAAGGATAAGTTCTGATGAACATCTGGAACTTGATGAGGATATTTCAAGACAGTTATTTCTGAAAGAAAATCCAGGAATGGACTTTGAAAGTCTAAAGGAAGAAGAAGCTAGACTTAAGTTAGAAAAAGTCAACTCCGAATCTGAAGCTTCTGTTGTTGAAAAGAAAATTCCTAAGGCTAAAGGCATTGTGATAAAAGAAAGGGTAAATCCTGAGGCAACCAGGGCCAAATCGCAAATGCAGATAGACCCAAGGTCCAAGGGCAAAGAAAAAGTTGGTGAACCTGTAAAGGTTTATGTGCCTCCTATGGATGAAGAAATATCTGTTGAAGATGCTAATCTTACTCTGGTTTCAAAGAAGATTTCTCAAACAACCTCTGACATGGCTCAAGTTGTTCATAATCAAGATATAGTAAGTTCTGATATAACACTGAAGCAAGCAATCTCTGACATAGCTCAAGTTAGCTTGATATCAGAAGATAAGTTAAAGGAAACCTCTGACATTGCTCATGTTAAATCCTCAAAGCTACTCCTACCAGGATTCATTAAAGCTAAACAGACTCAACCTTTGAAGACTGCAGCAAGTGGCTTTGAAGCAAGAGTTGTTAAAGGAAAGGAAGCAAGAGATAAATCTAGATTGGGTAGTGTTGATGAAAGAAGAGTGCAGAACACAACCAATGATCCAACTTCCTTAAGTGAACCAGGTGTTGGAGCAACTCCTGAAAGATTGAATCAGCTTGAATCTGTACAGATGGTTTACCATACCTTCTTGAAAGAACACATCTTGTTATATTTCATGATATATGGAAGGGTTTACCACATAAGGGAGAATGCTATATCACTTAAGTATTTTAAGGAATTAGAACATGTTATATTTTTACTTCAAGTGAAGAACAGATTAACAGAAAGTGCTGCAAATTATTTGAAGACTCAAATTCAGAGACAGAAGAAGCTTTATTCGGTAAAGTCTGACAGCACATATGGTCCCAAGTACAGAGATCACAAGGGTGATATTGTTGAGATGAAGCCTAACTCTGCTAAGATTATAACTACCTTTCTGGGTTATAAGGCTATGGAATTCAATCTTGAGTCTGATAAGACATATTTGATCAAACTGGATCAAGACATAAGGAAAGCCAGAATAAATAATCCCAGGGCTGCTATCTTTCAAATTGGTGAAGATACAGTTGAATTGAAGAATGCTAAAAGGAGGATGATTGATAAACTTAAATATGCTGAGAGATGTTTGTTAAAGAACTATCTCAGAACAACTCCTGACATCAAAGAGATCAGTAATTGAAGCCAAGTCAAGATCTATAACTGCTCAAATTCTGATGTGTATACAGACTAAAGCTGTTATCACAAGTTAAAGTTGGTAAAGCTTTATGGACTATAAGTTGTAGTTATCTAGTCAAATTCTCATACATTTGTACTTAATATTTTTGACATCATCAAATATCTGTTAAACTTGTATATTATATTAATTTACAAGTTGGGGGAGATCGTTAGATATATTTGATAATGTCATGTCTAATATGATTTGTGTTTAGTTTTCAGATCTTACTTAAACTGGACAAATGTAACACCCCCAGATCTGGGGTCGGGGATCCGGGTCGTCACGGTCTTTCTTTCCACAATATCACTTCACTTAATTAATAATAGTTAACCTTATGCTGTGACCCCATACTAACACACACCACAACCCGTTATAGTCTCAGAGATGAAATTGAAATAGGTACAAGTCTTTGAATCCATAATTTAAAAGTTATTACAACCCAAAATGATTACTTGATAAGTTTACAATTAATTGCCATTATCTGCCACAAGTTATAATTATACATAATTGATTCCCAAAAGTAGAAGGTCTGATCTACAGATAGATCTACCTCTGCAGCTATAGCAGCTATGATCTCAACGGGAAGGCGTGGGGCGCTTCCCACGCTCTTGCGCTGGGTCTGCTTGAGTCTGGCCATCCTTCCTAACTGTTGTTGTGTGATGAAGAAATAAAGCAAGAGTGAGCATTATAACTCACAAGATAATATATAGTGTAAACAATAACGCAAGCATCTAAATGGATAACTTGCTGGAAACCTTTATCAGGTGAAAGATAATTACTTACTGGATATAAGCAAAAACAAGGGATGAAGTTACCAATTACTTCACTATACTTATATCATTTATAAGGCTACTTGAACTACCACTGTTCAAAGTATTATAGGTTTCAAAAGGTCATCCCATAGATGAGACCACAAGTTAAGACTTGAATAGATTCAATCTTTGAAGTATTATTGAATGAAATAAAGTTACGAGATACTTTATTTAGTCCCGATATATATATCCACATATATATCTCTTAAACATTTCCTGGAACCTCTGTTATGTAAAGTATGAACAGAGTTTGTAACATCCAATGAATTTTGGAAAGGAAAAGAATTTTGGCATAAACCCGATATCTTGCTGATCAGGCAAAGATACCAATAAGTAACTTTTTCTACTAGTAGATGGATGAATCCCCCACCGGTCATCACCCTGGCCACATAAGGACCTTGTGCTGGACCGCCACCCGGCCTCTTACGCGTTGATGGACTGCCACCCAGCCACTTACACTTTGATAGATCGTACCCCGGCCTGTCGCTTATGCCGATTCAATTAGATGGACTTACTTCCCGAACGTTGGGCAAGTAATCAAATTGTTTTCTCAAAACAGCAACCACGTTGCGAATGTAAAATACACCACAGAGCCGGATCCCCCAGGTTTTGAGCGAGTATTTAAATCCCCTTTGAAAGGAAGATCTTAAATATAAAAATGAGTTTTGGGGTCCACTCTAACTTTAAAAATCATTTTGAAGACTCGAAAACATTTTTAAGAATGTTTGGAGTACTGCTGATTTATTAAAATAAATCAGTCCCGATATATTAGAAATATCTGAATATTATTATTTAAATAATATTCTCATAAAGATAATCCTTATAAAAATATTCAAAGTAGAAGTTTTAAAACTCATACTTGAAATGGATATTAAATAACCAAAGATATACTTATATGAAAGTACTATCTTTATTTGAATAATCGAAAATAAGTTTGGTTATCGAAACATTATTCTTTAATAAAATAAAGAATATTATTAAATAATAAGCGGAGTCATAATACCTTGAATGAATATTATAAATAATATTCATTAAATAAAATAAACGGAGTCATACATCCTCAAATGAATATTCAAATAATAATCATTAAATAGAATAAATAGAGTCATAAGTCCTCGAATGAATATTCAAATAATATTCATTAAATAAAATAAAGTTATCGAATAAACCTTATTCGATCAATAGTTTTGAAAACTACATCCATATATATATATATATAATTATATATATATATAATATACTCGGGAACATCGACTCCCGGTTTAGAAATATGTTCACCTTTGGGTCCCCTATACTAAGGGTATACGCAACTACTGCTTATCTCTAGCATAGGTATTACGCAACTATAAGCATTGAAATCAACAGATAGATAACCAGATTACGAAACAGACATGCATATATACCATATCAGCATGCTCCAATATATCGCAAAATTTGCTAATAACAATCATGCACTTATCACAAGATAATGCATATACATATATTTACATCACAACAACAGTATAACGGGTAGAAAACTTGCCTGGGCGACTGGGGGTTACAAATGGCTCGGGACGAGTCTGGTAACCTATAAACAACATGTGAGTTGGAATTAAACCAAAGTCACTTGTAAATCTATACTTTAACCAAATTAGACTCTAACGCTCGCTTTGCGCTTACTGATTCTCTTAAGTCACTCGAGTACCCTCGGCTCCACCATTTTTAATAATTTAACCATTACGAGTTTTAAGGAGATTCCTTCGCGAGTGTCTTACCAACTGCCTATTACACTTTACATAAATGTTTTATACTCCAATTAGTCCTTTAAGGTCTTTATCCTATGTTTCAAAGTAAGGCGAGGGGTAATGGTTCGTTCGCGAAACGTCGTTACTTAAAACGGCCGTTTCTCCTAAACCGTACATCGGAATTAAACGAACCACATATCAAAACGAAGCTCGTAACATGAACTATCTAAACATGGAAATGGTCAAAACCTAGCAGGGAGTTCTCGGGTCCTAATGTTATGAACAAAAGCAGTCTAAAGTAAATCGGACATTACGACGGCTATGTTTACGCGATTTCCCAAATTTATACCATTCCAAAACAATCACCATTCAACCCCAATCCATTCATACAACCAAAGTCCATCCATATCACACTACAACAGCCCCCAAAACCTCAAGTTCTCCAATTTATGTTATTCTCAATCATGAATTTAAAACTATACTTAAGTCCTTTACTAATCAACAAGTTTCAACATTCAATTCACTATAACTCCAACCCAAACTCTAAACCTACAAGCATTAAGCTACTCTTTTACCATAACAACCAAAATCATCCTAATATACAAAGTAAAGCTAGGGTTTGGAGATGATATACCTTCCTTGAAGTGATGTGAGTAGCTAGGAAGCCTTAAGAAGCCTTGAGATGTCTTAGGGATGCTTGGATCTTAAAGGAAAAACAAGAAAAATCAAGTTAAAAATCTTGAAATCACTATTCATTATCTTCTTCATTGATTTCTTGGAAGAGATTGAGAATGATTTGGAGGCTTAAACTTATAGAATAGCCATAACTATGCATAAGGAGTACTAGATAATTATCTTACCAATTTAGGAAGCTTGGAACTTGAATTTTGAAATTTCTTCTTCTTGAAATGAAGAAAAGTCGAGAGCAATGTTTGAAGAAATGAAATGATTTTGTGTTTGTGAGTTGTTTTGCCTAGCTTGGTTGCTTTTGATTTGTTTTTGGTTAATTACCTTATTAACCTTGAACTTTGTGTGGTTATCATTCATCCACACCTCCTTCCCCCCTATGTCATGCTTATGTCACCTTGTGATGTCATCATCCCTTACTTGCCCTCTTCTTATTGGTTGGATGACCTCATCATCCCTAACCTCCTTGATTAACTTCCTAATTGTTTGCCTAATGACCGCTGATCTGTTATACGGTTCGCTTAACTTTCGTTCTCGTTTCTCATTTCTCGTTTGAGGGATCATACCCGGGATCTTATTACTTGGGTTTCCTTAACCTTTCTCAATACATTATAATCCTTTTATGATCCTCTCTTATAATCCTTTAATTTAAATCCTTTTTATCCTGTTACCTTATACTCAATTCTTTCGATATCTGGTGGATTTTCGGGAAAAATCAAAAGGTTCAAATTTGGATTCTGACGATCTTTACATACACTTATATATCATATAGAGTACCAATACAATCTCAGAATATCCATAAAAGAAACCCTACATAGTGTGGCATGAACAGTTTTCTTATTCAGCAATAATCTGTAAAATCACTATTCATAAGGGTTTCAAAAATTTCCAAAAATTGGGGTTCTTACAACAAATCAGTACTTAACTGAAAATCAGCACTTATAGTGAAGTCAGAACTTAAGTGGTCAGAACTTAAGTTATCAGGAGATAATATCAGGACTTAAGGAGACTTTCAGATAAGGAAGGCAGATGATTGAAAGGAAAGAAGATCAAGACAAATGCAAGAAGAGATATGGATGAAGAAGGAATTCTATGAAGAATAGAATACTTGGAAGAAAAGATATCTGATTGATATATTTTAGGAAGCAGAATTATATTCCATATCAATTAGCGATTATCTTGTAACTGTGTAGTATATAAACACAGACATAGGGTTTACACTAAAAGTGTTATCATTATCGAGAATAATATTCATTGTAACCCTAGCAGCTCTCGTGATATTTGTTCATCACTGAGAGAGGACAGTTCTATATTGTAACAGAGTTTATTATATTGAATAAAGTCTGTTTTCTGTTACTTGAGTTCTTTAATTCGATTTGATTGTGATAAACAATGTATTCAACCCCCTTCTACAGTGTGTGTGACCTAACATTTTATTTATAAATGGTTTAATAAAATATAATTATTTATAATTAATTCAAATAATTCCTAAAAGTTGTTTTTAAGCTTCCAAAAAGTATATTTTGATATTTAAAAATCAATTAATATTATTATTAATTGATTTATTCTCATTCAATTCTTATTTTATTCATAACAAATAAACCGTTCGTCCGTTTAATACGAAACGAACGCGTATAGACTCAGAAAAATATTATACTTTCATTAAAAATACCTTTGAGACCCAAATCCTTTTGTTTTTGAAGGGTCGCTTGTTTTACGAATCATTCTGAGTCGATTTTTGATCGATAAATCATATTTTTGACCCGATTTCAGTTTTAAACGTACCGAGTCGAATCTTTTGACGAACTGAGTCATATGTGATATGAATTATGTGGTATGTGGATTATGTGCTTATTTGTTATATGAATTACGTGTGTAAGTGGGTCAATGGTCTTGTATTTGACTGTCTTTTTATGTGTGGGCTATCGTGTGGGTAGACGATAGGGTTTTGACGTGCAGCTCGTCGAGTAATTATAGTTTAGACAATTACGATGTTATTTTCCAATTATAGATGTGAGTCTTTCAAGGTGATCAGGACCAGATGGAATGGATGAAGAGTAGAGTTGAATAGTTTGGAATCTTGGGTTGCAGCACTGCATGAGCAGCAGGTCAAAGGATAATTAGATTAAAGACGGTGATGTTTTGAGACAGAATGTCAGAATAGATGCGTCATTGCGAGTGTAACTAACTACTAAAAACCAAAAGGCAAGTATCCATATCATCACTTATTGTTCAAATGATATTTATTTTAAATCTTCTTATGCAAGAATTGTTTTCCCTATTCTCAGTTCAGAATAGATAAATGTTTTACATATCGTTGAATTAAATGCTTATTATGCAAGTATTCTTCTGTTATTCTATGTTCATAATAGCTAAGTGATTTTACTTATCAAATTACTGGATTTACAAATATTTGGATTTTGAGAAAAGTGATTTGGTTGCGAATATTCTTGCCCAAGTGAATGGGGGAATAAAATTATTTCGGGTGTCGATTATTATGACCCCTTTTCAATAAAAGGTTTTAAGATTGGATCATAAATTCGTAAGTGACCGGGACGGACGGTCCAGCGGAGGGCTATTTCTAAGTGTCATATGAAATATTATGACACAATTTTTGCCACAGGCAGGTATATTGCCTTTTTGTTTGAGTACTCGTGTTTTGGGGACATGTTTCTATGAATCATGACCTTGTGCTATCACACGGGCTGATCAGCATGTGATAGTACGTCCGTCGGAGAATGATCACAGTCTAAATTATCATATCGTTTTTGATATTCATAAAATAAATGATTTATCAACTGTTTCTATTTTGGGATTAAAAAGGTGAAATACAGTTTTATTCAGTTCCTGATTATGCTGATACTTACTTTGTTGTTAAATATCAAAGGTGGTATTAATATAGATGATTGATGTTGACTTCAGTATAGGATGTTGTGAGCATCAAAGTTCGTATTGATATCTAATTTGATATGACAACAAAATAAGTATTAATTTCAAGGGTTCAGTTTTGAGTAAAGTTTATGATTCAATCCATAATCATTGTTTCATGTTATTGTTGTTTATGATATTTCCGTAAACACGGTTTTACGAGTTTTATCCTCGTCAAGATTCAAAGTATTGCTGAAGCATTTCGCTCAAAAATATCAAAAAGAGTTTTGAATACAGTGAGAAACAATTATCCGATTCTTTAATAAATTTTCTGTTTCAGCAATTATGATTTTAAAATGATCTGCGCTATTGTAGATGTCGGTTTTATATCAAAACAACCCTATATATATTACAGTGATCTTGCTGAGCATTTTTTCCGCTCATACTTGCCTGTTTTTAAATTTAAGCTCCAGTGAGGATTAGCTAGCGATGTTTAGCCGCGTAATTCGAGGAAGCAAAGAAGAAGCTCTTGGAAGGTGGGTCCAGGGTTTGCGAACTAGTGTGAGTTCTATTGTATAAAGTTGTTTATATTATATTATATTATAATTGTGTTATTTTATAGTTGGGCCTAGTATACTTCTTTTCGAAGTTATACTAGCGGGTTAGTTTTGAATTGGAATTTATTGAAAAGAGTTTTAAAAGAAAGTGAAAAATTATTTATGGAATTTGGAATTCTTGTTTCTAGAACTGTAACCTTAAAAGATATTGGATTAGTTTGGGGTCATAAATGATAAATATCTCCCGCCGATATTTACATTTCGATTAAACAGGTTGATTTGGATTGAGGTTTCATAGTGACGATCAAATCCTCTGACCCCGGATTTAGGGGCGTTACATCACCCATCTCCTTGGAGATATTATCAACCATGTTTTCTTCTTTCTTCTTGTTGGGCTTCTTGGGCTTCTTGCATTCAGAAGACCTATGACCAACCTTATCACAGTTTTAGCACTTCCCTTGAAATTTCGACTTCGAAATCCCTCCCTTGGGTGCCAGTTTTGCCCCTTTACCAGAACTAGTCTTCTTGGGCTTGGAGCTTTGAGCATGCTCCACCATGTTTGCCTTCTCAGTGGCAACATTAACTTTCTTCTCGGATCCTCTGTTGTCTTTTTCAATACAAAGTCTAACAATAAGATCCTCCATAGACATCTCCTTTTGCTTGTGCTTAAGGTAGTTTTTGAAATCTTTCCATCCAGGTGGAAGCTTTTCAATAACAGCAGCGACTTGGAAAGACTCACTTATGACCATTCCCTCAGCATGAATGTCATGAATGATCACCTGCAGTTCCTGCACCTGACTGACCACAGTCTTAGAGTCTGTCATCTTATAATCAAGAAAGCGGACAACAATCCACTTCTTTGCCCCAGCGTCCTCAGTTTTATACTTACGGTCAAGTGACTCCAATAAGGCCTTAACTGTTGGCTTCGTGCTGTACACGTTATACAACGAGTCAGACAAACAATTTAGCACATAGTTCCGACAGATGTAGTCGGAGTGCTTCCAAGCATCAGCAGCATACACAGTCTGCACGTTACTGTCAGCAGTGAGCAACAGTGGTTCTTCCTTAAGGAAGCGATCTATATGCAACATGGTTAGATAAAAGTGCATCTTTTGTTGCCAACATTTGAAGTTCGTTCCGTTGAACTTCTCATGTTTTTCAGCGTGTGCCGCAGGCACAGTTGGCATAACAGGTGCAGCAGGTACCGCATGTGGGACAGATGGTACGTACGTCTGTACTACAGGTGTATGCACACCATTAGGTACCGCAGGTATAATCGGAGGAGTGAATCCTGCCGATATTTGCCCAAGAGGAACACTAAACTGTCCAATGACAGTGTGTCCCACAGGCACATGTCCCGAAGGCACACGTCCAACAGGTGTTTGACCCCCATCAGATCCTACGATCTGTGCGTTAGGGTTAATCGCCTGCTGGTATACCCCATCAGATCATGCGATATGTGCGTTGGGATCAGCCGTCACGTTTCCAGCGTTAATCACAGATTGGTTCTCCATCGATCTGTTACTTAACAAAACAAGCAGATACAGATGTATCAGTCACAGATGTATAAAATAATATTAGCTTTAAGATTGTTAACACAATCTGCGATTAATACATGCAATTAAAACAGTGTGTACGAATAACAGTGCGCGAGTATAACTGTGAAAAACAGAAAATAAACGAAAGATATAAGGATATGAGAGGGTTCTCGAGTCCAGTTGAAAGGAACTGTCTCCTTAAAGCTATTTCGCCTTTCACCGTATGTGCGAGCCGACAGCCTCCCAGGATAAAATGAGAAGACGGTGTCGTTATACAAACAGCACCTTCGGCGAGGCAGAACAGAGCTAAAAACTATCACCGAGCAGAGAGAGAATGATATGGTTTGTGTTTAGAGACGGCTGTGTGTGGTATCGTATGAGATGATTTACCCTAATCCCTATAACGATATTATATACAGACTCTGGATGACTTGTGCGTTACTCTTTACAATTAATTAAACGCGTTAATTAATTATCGATTAATAAATCAAATATGTAATTGAATCAAATTTATTATTTCGTCAAATCAAATTATAATAATTATCCGTATCAAAGCTGGAATAATTATTTGAGCCCAAGCCCAGGGGAAATAAAATTAGTCCGTGATTATTTGGGTCCATTTTCTGCTACATTCGTGTCCGCACGTCGCACGCGCGGGTAAGCCCGGAGGCTTCGCAAGCCTCGGATTACCCCTTGAAATCCCACAATTTACATCCCCCTTCGCGCGCACTAGGGCTGAACATTCGGTCGGTTCGGTCAGAAACCGAACCGCACCGAATTAACCGAAAACCGAAGTGATAATTTTTTCCTAACCGAACCGAACCAAACTTATGCACAAACCGAACCGAAAACCGAACCGAATTATTTTGGTTAATTCGGTTCGGTTTCTGAAAACCGAAATATTTAAAATTTTGTCAAAATAATTTAAAATGAAAATAAAAAATAATCCGAAATATTAAAAGAATACATATTATATTATATCATATATGTAAAAAATTGAACATACATACATTCCCCAATTGAAGATACATACAGTTTATTTTTTTTGTTTATATTTACTATATTATATTATATATATATAAATAAAATATAATTCAAAAATATATATATTTAGATTTCGGTTATTTCGGTTAAACCGAATTAATTTTTAGATTAACCGAACCGAACCAATATTATTTCGGTTAAAATCGAAAAATCGAATTAACCGAAATTTTTGAAAAAATTCAAACCAAACCGAAATTATACGATTCGGTTTTTCGGTTTCAGTTCGGTTTTGCTCACCCCTAGCGCGCACGTAAGAGATGGAGCAACAGCTTAGTAACACTCTAAGACACTACTAAAGTTACTAAAGTGTTATGCTATATAAGGTAATGGAAACCCCTTTTCCATTTCAATATGGGATACAAGTTTATTTACAATATTTCCACCTTCAAGTTACCAACTTTAGATGATCACATTTCATTCATCCCTTAACCATTTTGAGTATTTTAAAGTGCCTCGGAAAACTCTCACGGAGGAGAACATATACTCCAAGCGTCACCCACTCAAAAACAGCTCAAAATGACTTGACAATACGGGGCTCAATACCCACATTTTCCAACAAAACATTGTACCGTAATGATGAACCTATACATGGAATTGGTGTATGATACCGGAGAAAGCTAAAGTTAAACAGATTAAAACCTAGTCTTTATAGCATATTACGCACGGTAAAGTTCACTTATATTTTGAGTGCCAAGTGTTTTTTATTTTGATAGTTTATAGCATGATACCTTGTATTCCTTGTATTTTGAGTTTGCAGCTTAATAATGTGACTAATTTTTTCTTTGTTAGGACTAGTCAAGTTACAATCCAGTTCAGATATTATGATATGCATAGACGTAATCATCAACATAACATATAATTCTGCAGCACCATGAAAACACCGATTCTACTACACTACCATCTCTCATATGAAATTTAAAACCCATTTTTTGTAACAAAACATACATATTGGATCAAAATGCAAAGTCAGGGTCAACAACACTCATGCATATATAAATTCTAATCTTTAGTTGGCAACGTCAAAAGTTTACCATCATAGTATACATGCACAATCGGCTACGCTGGGAGCAAACAATTAAGAATTGAAAGCCTTCTCATATTCGAACCCACAATATTATGTTGAAACAACCCCATCTTTGCTACTCAAATTCATGTCAAAAAATTTCGGCATACAATACTAATTCAACCGGGGGCGTTGGCATTTGGCTTTGCTCAAAGCATATAAGAGATGACTCTTTACTCCGGGGCACTCGTCACTCTGGATCCACCACTGTACACTTTAACCATTTTGCCACATCAAAAACAAGTCACAATAAAGATAAAACACTAAAAATAAACGAGGAATCAAAATGTTGTATAAAATACACAAATGCAAGATCCATACTTGCATTCCTTAGTTCCACATAGTACACATTTTAGGTCAGATTAAAAATTCATAATAAAACTATATCCTAAATTCATAAACAGAGTGAACTCGACATTTATAAATTACTGATTTGGATATTAATTTGGAGCGAAATTTTTTTCCAAATTATATAAATGTACTAGACATATGCGGAATTAAAATACTATCAGTATAGTTTCGGAGTATACTATCTATAATAATCTTAACTATAAATATCTAAACCTATCTCACTATATTAAGATTATGTTAACAACCACTATTGTATTTCTCTTTCACCGTTTTGGTTTGTATAATAGTCATAAAAGAAGTTTAAGCAAACAACTCAACATCTTCTTGTAAAACAAAACTGAATATAGTGCAAACATTCGGAAATCTTTAGACAAACTTGTGACTTGTCATTGTGCGTCACTGTCTCCACCAATATGATCTTTAAGAATTTCTCTGAGATAGTCTAGCTGCTCAAATTCCCCACACAGTTCCTCCCACTGCAAAAAATTCAAACGAACATAACCGAAAGTTAAAGAACAAAAGTTATACGGATGTAACAGAAACAAACAAAGCGGGGATAGGAAACTAGGAAGTAGCTGCATATTCCAACTATACAATCTCCACTTGGGGAATGAAAACTATTCTGCACTTAAGCAGAGATTCATTTGACTTCTATTTGTTATACTTGTCACTAGTCAGTGTGCCATCGAAAAGATAAATTTGATAAACATTTCATATCAACAGAAATTGGAAACAATGTCTTATTAAAAAAGTTGTAGATCTTGAAAATAAGGAACCTACTTCAATATCCTGTCCAGAAGGTAGCATAACCTCCAAAGACCCATTGTAAACGATTTACTTTATGTTATAATTTATGAAACTTGCTGCAGATTGGATGAATGTCACCAAAAAAACTTTCCAATCACCAAAGGAAAAGGAAATGGGAAGATTAACAAATTCAAAATCATAACCCGAACTAATGTAAAATTATGAGGCACTTTCATGGCACCATGGTCGGAAGCTTGATTGGTAACAGTTATATTTGAGTTCAACAACGTGCTAATCTATAAAAGTGACCTTGTCTTTGAAATCTTTTAAAACAATTGAGTGACAATCTTAATGCCAGGTAAAATGCATCGACAACAAGTTGTCTATCTAAAGTCTCTCAAGATGGAATAACAGATAGCCAGTACTTGGCTGTTGGTCATATTCATGATAAAACAAGTCACAGATGCTTTAGTCTTTCTGAGAACTCTTGTCTTCTAGCTTGGAGATGATATGGGACAGCGAACTTATGTTAACATTAACCTCACATGGCCTAAGGTAAACCAACATTATCAATAACAAAAATTGGTTACTGAATACGGTAACTAGTGGTAGACATACTAACATATTGATATTATTACCTTATCCTTGTACAGGCCAATTAACTTTATTATAGTCAATTATGCCAAACTAAAGTATTTTTTTAGGAATTGCCAGAATAACAAATTAAGTAATTCATAATAAGATAAAATATACATAAACTTATAATCTTATAACTTTTACGAATGGTTTCAAGGCAGTCACAAGTTTAAATACATCCTAATCGCCATAAAATATGTGAGAAGCTACTTCAGTTATAAGGGCTTAAATCTCAAAGTAGTCACCGAACTCAATGTCATATATCAAAAAAAACCACTCTAATTATCGGGGACTCGTATACACCATTATAGTTGATAATAATGATGGCACCGTTAAAAGGTTTGTTGACTTGACAAAATAGCGATTGACTTTTAACGGGAGCAATAGCTGGCCAGGCCCGGAATACGTGGAAGGTTCCACAAAGCTAAGAATCAGATATTTTTTATTTTATTTCAAATCAAATCAAGTTCCTTTATCTTTAAATCAAAATATTTTATTTTTATTTTGTTTAAAATTTAAAATAATCTTAAACATTTTTTTGCATTTATGAATTAGTCATCAATTTTTTCTAAAAAGAACAATGATAAAAAAATCTGCTTTTTATATTTTTAAGAATCATACAGCAAATTACTTACAAGATAAAAAAAGAGGCAACATTTTATTAAAATAAAAATATAATTTTCTTTATTACAAAATCTTTGTGTTTCTTTTTAAATTTACAAAATATTCAAATTAGGCATGATTAAGATTTTTAATTTGGCACCTTTTAAGATCAATAATAATATTCTATATTTTGATATTATCTAACTTGGAGATCAATAAAAGTGTAAAAAAAGAAGCAGTATAATTTGTGTCTAAAAATGAAAATTAAAAAGTGACAGAAACATCAAGAACAACAAAAGAGAAAATTGTAAGATCGGAAGAACAAACGCATGATTGATACATCTAGATTGATTCTGCAAATCATTAACAACTACTTGAACAAAGAACCTCACACATATACTATCAACACACTATCATTGGTATTTGAAAATTCAAACAAAGAAACCCACTTCCCAGATTTTCTGAGTAGTCCGACGAAGAATCAAGGGAAAAGCCTTTTCATTTTTCCCATTCAAAACCTGTACTTGGGTGGTTTGTAGTTGTCGAATTAATAGAAGAATTCTAATTTAATTTTAATTCTGTGTTTTCAATTTTAGGGTTTATAATTTTAGAGAATTGGGGAGATTCTAATATATATATATATGTGTGTGTGTATAAGCATGTAGGCGTGCCTTAATTCATTTATTAATATTTTAGGTGAGCTTAGTTGTATTCCACGTAGCATTCTAACTCTTGTCACGTCTATTTATCCGTAAGTATCGTTAAAGTCAAAAAATTTCCGTCAAGTCAACTAGTCTAATTGACGGCGCTGTCATTACTGGTTATTATAATGGTGCAAATGAGTCCCCGATAATAAAAATGAGTTTTTTGATATATGCCTTTGAGTTGAGTGACTATTTTGAGATTTAAGCCCAGTTATAAGTGATAGAAGTTAAAAAAATTGTAAGGGTTTTATTGAGTTGAATCCGAAATTGACTCCTATATGGGTGGTTAAAAGAAGTCTGTGAAATCCAAAATACTAGGAAAATATAAGCTCTTTGACTAATGTTTCTTAAAAATATTTTTTTTAAAAAAAAATTACATGGAGGATGCTACTTCTTTAGAGAGCAGTTGCATTCTTTAACAACTCTGTACAAGTGAATCAGTATATATTTCTGGCTGTGAAGACAAGTGTTCGAGTACAAGAAGCACGAGTCACAAACTTTCATCCTAATAATAGATATATTTATATTGTTGAAGTTGACTTTGCTTTTTTTTTTTTTAATATATATAGTTTTTGTTCAGCATTAAAGATTGAAGGTCTCCGTAATTGGCAACTGATGATTTTAAACCATCACTTTGAAAGCTTGTAGGA